>NC_030425.2:26245000-26545000 GCF_001660625.3 Ictalurus punctatus
AATTGAACACACCCAAGCTACTATCTGCATCGCAGTTACAGGATATTATTTTGCGTATTTTGCCTCCTGTTTATTTTTCTTTTCCGCTGTAGCAAAGTTGCTACATTTCTTGTGCAACTGTTTCAAACATTACTCAGTCCTTCCGGTATTGCCCCATATACCAAGTAAATCGCCACGTTACTACATATAGTCACCTCTACCGCAGTCCTTCATAACAAGCCACGGGAATTCTGACTCATTCATGCGTGGCCATTTAATGGTAACGATAATGATAATGAGTCTTTATTGTCACATATACATTACACAGTGAAATTCTTTTCTTTGCATGTTAGGATCTTGGGGTCAGAGTGCAAGCCATGATGCGGCGCCCCTGGAGCAGAAAGGGTTACGGGTTAAGGGCCTTGCTCAAGGGCCCAATATTGGCAGCTTGGCAGTGCTGGGTCTTGAACCCATGACCTTCTGATCAGTAACCCAGAGCCTTAACCGCCAAGCCACTACTACCCAATTTATCAGATATGTATCCGATCTAGGACCACATCTTCACCTTCGTAGACCAACGCATTTCAAATTTACTTACGTAAAACATGTACGTTTAACAAAAAAGTAAATAACGGCAAGTTTATGTTAAAGTCATTCAATAGAAATGTGTACGTTTGTACGAACTTAATTTTTGTACTAAGCTGGACTGTGAATTATATCAGTATGTGAAAACGTGAGGTTCATGGCCTTGGGACTGCAATTACAACATGCAGTTTTGCACTCAAGTCTCCTTTAGTGAACAGTGGACTAGTTCAACAAACAGACTTGATATAAAAACCATAACGACCCTCCCTTTACTTTCACACTACGCGTTCTTACCCAGACGAGGACGGGTTCCCTTCTGAGTCTGGTTCTTTTCAAGGTTTCTTCCTCGTATCATCTCAGGGAGTTTTTCCTCGCCACCGTCGCCACCGGCTCGCTCAATAGGGATAAATCCACACACTTAAAATCTGCATCATGTGTGTATATGTTTCTGCAAAGCTGCTTTGAGACAACGTCCGTTGTAAAACGCGCTATACAAATAAAACTGAACTGAATTGAATGGGACATCATCTCTTTTGAAGTGTTTTGGAGCTTCTCAAGAGACAGCGATGCTTGCCCAGAGTTTATTGCATAGCCTGCTAGCTCACATTTAGGCTCACAGAGAGGTCTGAGATGAAGTGTTTACTGTTTATTTTCGGTGTTTTAAAGTACTCATAAAGAGTTGTTTGGGTTTAGATTGTTTCAGTAGGTTTCAGTACAGGCGAGCTTCTCCTTCTGCTAACTAATGGATCAGAATTATGCATACTTATATGTCTGAAATACTCAAAACCGGCCGAGTCAGTCACTCACGTTTACATTTACTCATCCACAAGTTACACAGAATCTAATCCACACCCACATCTACTGTAGCCTTTCAGACTTAACGGCCTTGCTCAAGGCCCCGATATCGCCTGGCTCTCTCCGACTTGGTTTGGAGCTAACGTTCCTGCTCCATCTCGTCTCTCACCATCACTCGATCTCCGCCAGCCGTCCGTAGCGTAGCTCTTCATCCTCGTTTATGTCTCTTTTATTGTCGTACGGAAAGAACAGCGAGAGTCACAACAAAGAAACGCCGCTCCGTCCGTGCTCTCTGTGGCTTCCCGAGGAATGAAGGGCACCGTTTCGGGTCAGAGATGAGAGAAATGCCGCTTTATTTATACAGATTTTTTACAGATCAGACCAAAAGCGCGGCAGGAGGTGCAGGCGGGCCGGGGTGATCCGCATTTCGATGGAAAAAAAAAACAACGTTTGGAGCAATGAATCATAGGTTGAAAATAGGCAAGGCGGTTGTCGATTCAGTTTGCGTCTTTGATCTGCCCAGTTTTTGTGTGAGTGCAAATGGGAGTGGGATGAGAGTGCAGTGAGCAAGATGGTGCATCGTCCTCCTCTCTCTCTCTCTCTCTCTCTCTCTCTCTCTCTCTCTCTCTCTCTCTCTCTCTCTCTCTCTCTCTGCATCTGGGTCTCTTTTTGTTGGATGGCTGTAGGACGGCACGGATGACTAATGAACAATTGAACGAGCCTTTTTCCTCCATGCTCGTGCGCACGACCCTGACCGAGCATCGATCACTTATAAGAAAAAGAAACGGTGCGAGAGTCACTAGTGTGTCCTGATCCCACAGTAAAAAGTGCATTCATTATCATGACATGTTGAGCTGGAATGGCATGAAATATTGATGGTATTATAACAATAATTGCAGAGCTACAGCTGTCGTGATAACTGCATAAACACCGAATCGTAATTATACGAGGTCAACAGATTCGACAGTTATATAAATATATCTCGTCTTGGTTTGGTTATAATGGAACGATTTTCTCAATCCTCAATTATGTAGCGATGAGTAAATATTTAGTGTAGTAGTCTAGTCGCTTCCACTAAATGTGTGCTGTGGTGTAGCTGACAAGATTGAATGTGTTCATTATTTATAAGGTTTTTGTTGTGGTATGTAATGTGCGATCTTGTTACCTCTTTATTGGTTATCGGTCGATTAAGTTCATATTTGCGTGTAAAATACTGCAGTCCGATTATTTCCTAGTTATCATTTGTACTAATTATATTCCTATTATATTAGTTATAGGCTTTATATTTAAATTATTATTATTATTATTATTATTATTATTATTATTATTTCATTTAAATGAACGTACAGTATTTATACCCTGCTTTGATGCATTAGATTATGCATTTGTAATAATTTTTCACGTATTTATTTATGAAAAAGCGTTACAGATTGGACGCTAATATTTCGAATTCATTTTTTAATTGTTATCCGAACGCATTCTAAGCAGGGGTTATGACACTTACAAGCGGCAATTCCAAAGATGTCCGACCTCGTCATGATTTTCTGTAGAAGTAGTCCCCCCCCCCTTTATTAAAGAAAAAATAAACGTGTAGCTGGTGGAGTGCGTTGGTATTAGTGTTATAATAGTGTTAGGAACAGTACTTATAATGTAACGCATCTTCATAAATAATTAGAACAATGTTTATAATGCCTTCATAAGGCATTATATGAGTAACGTTGATTATCTCGTTACAGTGGCACCTGTTAAGGGGTGGGATTATCTCGACGTTGATGTGTTGGAAGCAGGAAAAATGGGCAAGCGTAAGGATTTTGAGCGACTTGGACTAGGGACACATTGAGATGGTTAGACGACTGGGTCAGAGCATCTCCAAAACGGCAGGTCTTGTGGGGTGTTCCCGGTATGCAGTGGTGAGTACCTTCCAAAAGTGGTCCAAGGAAGGACAACCGGTGAACCGGCGACAGGGTCATGAGTGCCCAAAGCTCCTTGGTGCGCATGGGGAACGAAGGCTAGCCCGTCTGGTCCGATCCCACGAAAGAGCTACTGTAGCACACCTTCAGAAGTCTTGTGGAGTCCATGCCTCGGTGGGTCAGAGCTGTATATTCGGCAGGTGGTTTTAATGTTATGGCTGATCGGCGACATAAACTCAAAATTAAAGACAACCGAATTTCCATTAAAGTTTCCATCATCATCCGCAGTGTCTTCATAATGAGTTGCAGCCCACCGTCGACGTACAACCCAATATCAAAGTGTTTGTAGCTTCTATATTTCCGGATCTGTAGCGTCGCATCTATTCTTCAAACTTAAAATGAGTTTGTTTTCCTTTGAGGCATTGTTCTACCTTCACGTGTTTTTCAAAACAAAAAAAAACACAATGCAGAATTATCACCGTCTTTGATTTGTTCCCCTTGTCTTGTTTGTACTTTACAAAGTAGGCCGCCCTGTTAAAAAAAAAAATCAGCTCAGCAATCATGGAAATTATCGTTTTTTTTTTATTTTTTTTTATGTAAGCACTAATCACATGATAATAGTTTCACAGCACAATGCCTCTCTTGTTCAAAAGGCTGTGAATTTTCAGGATAAGCTAATTTGTTAGCCATATCCTCAAACTTTCTTCCATGAACTCGCGTCACACACGATGGTGATATCTCATTATCGAATCATGAATTTGTTTCCAAAGATCTACAGTCATAACATCGTAGCGTATGCGAATATAAAATGAAGCTTTATTGACAACCTGTAGCTATACTTAGGCTTTAATGGCCGGCTTACTCAGGCTTTTTTTTCTCTCATTAATGAGCTCCTAGTAAACACAGTGAGGAAACACGGTAATATGACGCATAGCAACTAGACGTTTGAGAGTGTTAAAAAGCATCTGCGATCGTCTGGTTGCCGGAGGGATGATGTATGATCTCTTGAGGTATATGCAGAAGTGTACATTAGCGATCAAACGTCGTGAGAATCAACACTTGCTTATGAAAATCACAAAGAATTCGGACGGGATTAAAATGTTCAGTCCGCTCTTGAGCTCGTGGGGGAAAAATGAGTATTATAAGAATGGAGGGATGAAAACATTAGCATTGCTACCAATAATTTTATAATCCTTATATTGTAAAGAAAAAAAACCTTTCTTTTTCTTATCACAGTAAAAAACTGTACCATACCTTACCTGAACATGTTCACAGGTAATTAATAAAAAAAACAAAACCCTTAATGTTAATGCTAGCAATTGCTTATAATGACTTGTAATGAGCTTCCAGTTTGTTAGTTTTTTGCAGTAATGACGTAATGTACCCCTTCTGTTCCGCCCTCAAACCACACGTGATATTATCATCAATCGGCGATTGTTAGTGGGAACGACAGAATGATGGCATTTTACACGCACTCTCACAAGCCTAGGCGAGATGGAGAAAAGCACCGACATTGACAATAGAATGTATCGCATGACGCTTTTGTGTCATTCTATTTATGAGTTCACGTCACGTGGTTTTGTTAACATTTCCACGTGCCTTTGATTTGTTGATTCGTTACCCTATTGAGTTCACCTGTTCTGCGTTATTTTCTAGTTCAGTGTTTTCTGATGTTAACCTTTGCGTGCCGTTCTGATTGTGACTCTAGTTTAATGTTGTCTTCCTGTCTTTTGACCCCCGGCATGGACATTGATTATGATTATAGGAATTTTTTTTTTAAATTCCTGTAATAATACATTTTATAATCCTCACATTTGAATGAAAAGACAGTTTTTTTCCCCCAGATTTCCGTGAAGTCCGTGAAGCTCAGTGAAAAGCACATGATTTCCATGTGCCTTTGTTTGTTTTAGTCCTGTCTCCACCCATGTCATGTCACTGTTTTGTTACCCTATTGTGTTCACCTGTTCGGTGTTATTTTCTTGCTCCATAGGCCTACAATCATTAATATATTAGAATTACATTTACATTTATTCATTTAGCAGACGCTTTCATCCAAAGCGACTTACAAATGAGAAAATACAAGCAAAGCGATATATCAAGCAGAGAACAATACAAGTAGTGCTACCATACAAGATCCGTTAATTGAGTTCTAGAAGAAGCAAAGTGCGCAGAGTAGAGGTGTAAGTGCCAGAGTAAATTTTTTATTTATTATTATTATTTATTTTTTTTATGGGTTAGTTAGGTGTTCACGGAAGAGGTGGGTCTTTAGCTGTTTTTTGAAGATGGTGAGAGACTCTGCGGTCCGGATTGAGGTTGGAAGTTCATTCCACCACTGAGGAACAGTTAGTGTAAAGGTTCTTGAAAGGGACCTTGAGCCATGCTGAGTAGGTACTGCTAAGCGTCGGTCGTTGATTGATCGCAGATTGCATGAGGGAACGTAAGCCTTCGGGAGAGAGTTGAGGTAGGGGGCGCTGTTCCAGACCAGGTCTTCTAGGTGAGCATCAAGGCCTTCAATTTGATACGGGCGGCTACAGGAAGCCAGTGGAGGGAGATGAAGAGGCGTGTGACATGGGTTCTCTTGGGCTGGTTGAAGACAAGGCGTGTTGCTGCATTCTGAATCATCTGAAGGGGTTCGATGGAGCTGGCCGGGAGGCCCGAGAGTAGTGAGTGGCAGTAGTCCAGTTTTGATATGACAAGAGCCTGGACTAGTATCTGTGTAGCCTGTTCGGTGAGGTAGGGTCTGATTTTCTTGATGTTGTACAGGATGAACCTACAGGACGGTGCAGTTGTTGAGATGTGGTTTGTAAAGGTCAAGCCGTCATCGAGAATCACCTCAAGGTTCCTGGCCGCCAAGGTTGTGGCTGATTGAGGGACAGGCTGGGATGACGAGAAACTCTGATTTTGCCAGGTTGAGCTTAAGGTGGCGTTCCCTCATCCATACCGAGATGTCCGACGGACGGACCATCAGGCTGGAATTCCAAAAAAAAAAGGGTGTCATCAGCATAGCAATGATATGAGAAGCCATGAGACTCAATCACCTGCCCTAGAGATGTAGTGTAGATAGAAAACAGCAGTGGACCCAGAACTGACCCCTGTGGAACGCCAGTTGTGAGTTGCATCCTCATCTTTTAATAATAAAATTGTTTCATATTTCTGTATCACAGTACAGTACAGTCATACCAGTGTATCATCAACACCGATTACCAAGTATGCCACAAAGATTTGTTAAGACTGTTATGTCACAGGTTCTTAATAATAGCTGTTTAAAAATGTTACCCTTAACCCAAGACTGTGTCGGTTTGTTTTAAAATAGTTGACTACATGAAACAGCCTGAGTGGCATGTGGGTTAAAACACAGCAGCACTGAAGCACTTATTGAGTCTGCAGGAAGCAGGGTCGACCAGGTCATGAAATTAACTATTGATTCGAAACCAGTGGTGTGTATGCTTCAGATGAACAGATATGATGGGCTGCAGCAGGGCTTCGACAGCATGCCTGCCTCATTCTTCTGAGGAGCTCGTTAGGACACTGATGGGAGAAAACGGAGGAATGATTTTGTTCCGGCTTACAGCCGCAATGGGACTCGCATCAAATATATATCAGGCGAATATATTTTCACATCGTAGACATGTCACGTCTCGGTGTCATTGTCGAACTAGTCGATTAGGGGAGCGGGCCTGCGTCATAGATCTGTGTTTAAACGGCCTGAAATGGGTTCACACCTGTTTTTTTTGCCTGTTCCAACCATGAAGTATACAGTGGGCGGAAATATTACTTATTCAGAATTAAACAGGGGGTTTGTGCAAACAGTGCAAACAGTATAACAGTGCAATAAATCCACAAAACACTGTAACCTTTAAGCGTAATTACAATAAAAGCTAACTTAATTAAATGCAATTGATTTCAAAAGGAATTTATTTATCTATAAGGGCAATTACAGCAACATTTAAAAAAAAAACAAAAAAAACAACACATTTAAACAGGACAATAAATATATGTAATACTTATACCGTGCCACTGTTACACTATCGTTTCTGATTGGTCAGGAGGTGTTGATGAATGTTCTATAACAACAACTGGCTGCAAATCATAGGTTTCTGTGAATGCGATTCCTCTAATATGTTACTGTTTCTATAGCAACGGCTAATTCAGTGGGACTCGTAGGGTGAAAGCTCCTCATAATCTACGGCTAATTGTAAACAGAGGTTTTTTTTTTATTTTTAAAGTTGCTATTTAACAACAGAACGCTCAGAAACACTGTCCTGGTGAAGATTTCTGTAAGTGGAAAAAGTGTTTCAGTTAATAATATATTTTTTATTAACTTGATGAGAGTCTGGTGAAGGACCAGCTGTTTATAGCTGCTGTAAGGTAAGTGATAATAGAAACACTAAACTCAACTAAAAAAAATGGTGTTTTTCTTTAATAAAAAAAAAAAAAAAAAAACCCCACAAAACCTTGTAGTCATTGGAGAATTGTTGGGGTATGAGAGGAATAAAACACTTCAGGACATGCTGTTGTTTGAAAATAATCCAACTTGGGGTTGTAACTCTGCAACTTGATCGGCTGCATCATAACACCACATCGTTGTTTATTTTCCTATAACAGCACACCCTCTACATGAGTTATTACTAAATAAACCGGATGAGAGGAGACGTTATATTTGACACGGCTTTGTCCTTTGTTTTCCTGTGTTGGTTGTGATAATACGTGTCGCAAGACCTCGTTCCGATGGAATCTGTAGTAATGTGATGTAAAGGTCAAAATCAATTTATCAAGCAAACAGCTCGATTTTCCTGATTCAGCACAGCTTTCAATCCTGAAGTGTGCGTAGGATTCATTGGAATGCGCCTTCATGTTTAAAATAGTATCAGAGATGTTTTGGGTCACATGACATCTCGGGTCCTGTCTAAGGTACCTTCTGTAAAGGGAACTGGTTTTGTGGTTTGTTTGTGTGTGTGTGTGTTTTGCAAGCATCTTTCCATTTCAACTGTGCAGTTGTTTACGTGTGTGATCTTTCTTGACTACTGTTTGTGTGTGTGTGCGATTTTGTGTGTTCGCTCGATTTTGATCTTTATCACAGGAAAACCTACCAAACCTGCGTAGTTTTCTAGCCTCATGACACATGCAGTACATGTCAACATACAAAAGGTAACTCCTTCATAATGATCCTACACCCAATGCTCTGATCATGTCACAACTTCAGCGTTAATTATGGTCATGATATTACCGTTACTTCTGTTATTATTCTTATCATCATTGCATGTTGCACAATAAAACATACCACATAAAGCTCATTTTAAATTACTGTGAGACATTTTCGCAATGATGTAAAGTGAAACAAATGTGTATCCAAATGAATCAGACTCAAACGGAAATATGACACATCGCTTCCGTGTCTTATTTAACGCATAACGCGTTGTTAGCTAAACTAGCTGTCCTGCTGGGCCTTATTCAGATCTCTTTTCTCTGCTAGTTTTATATGCCTTTCAAACGCCAATTTACTGAGACGTGCTATCTGAAGCTGCCAGGCAGAGTAAGAACATCAGCAATAAGATTAGACGCACAGATAGACGCACTACTTTTTTTTTTTTTTAAAACAAATAAAGCCAAGGCGTGAGACTAAATAGAATTTACCGTCATCAGAGTACAGTAATTCAGACCATTAAGCTGCGTCTGAAAATCCAACTTCAGATAGCCATTTTGCTCGAAACTACTCTAACTCTAACTAACTTCTGACAAATCAGAAGACGTGAATCTCCGTTTCAAGTAGCAACCACATGCTTGTTTATTACACATTTAAAGAAGATGTTGCTGTGAAACTAGAGGAAGACATTTGTGGGCTCCTGGTGTCCCTAAAAATGAAGTTAACATACGACTTGCAGAATCTGCAAAATGTTAATAATTAAAAAAAAAATACCAAAGAGCATAAAAATTGTATTATGCTTTTTATTTAGTTCTGCCCTGAAGAAGGAGTACACTTTTCACATAACAGATGTTTACATAGAGTCCACAAAACACAATAATAACTGATTTTACACAAATGAACCAGTTCAGAAGTTTACATACGCTTGTGTGTCGTTACCTGGATGATCAGCGACTGTGTTTATGTTCTGTGAGAGTTCTTCATGAGTCCCTTGTTTGTCCCGAGCAGTTAAACTGCCCACTGTTCTTCAGAAAAATCCTCCAGGTCCTGCACATTCTTTACTTCTCCAGCATCTTCTGCATATTTGAGTCCTTTCCAACAGCGACTGTATGATGTTTGAGATCCATCTTTACACACTGAGGACGACTGAGGGACTCGTACACGACTATTCCAAAAGGTGCAAACATTCGCTGATGCTCGAGAAGGCAACACGATACATTAAGAGCCGGGGGGGTGTAAACTTTTGAACAGGACCATTGGTGTAAATTGTCATTATTTTGTCTTCTGGGAAACATGTAAATATCTTATGTAGCTTCTGAAGGGCATTACTAAATGAAAACAATCTATAAGAACAATTTACACCACCTATCCTGTTCAAAAGTTTACACCCCCCTGGCTCTTAATTCCCTCTTATTAAATTTTTTTTTTTTTTAATTTTTTTTTTTACATTTTGCACATTCTGAAAGGCCTATGTAAACTTAAGACCTCAGCTGTATGTAACTACGTGTGCCAACCACATTTACATAAAAATTAGCATTAAAAATGGCAGACAATGTTTTTTAAAGTGATGCTGGAAGTTTACAGTATGATAACTGTACCACTATGATTGGGTAATATGATAATGTAAGATAAATCTAAGATCAGTATTGCAATAAATTGCACGATACACTTTTCTGAAGGTATTGCAAGAATTGTCGTGACTTTTATATCAGCAATCTGTGAATAAAAAGCAAAGTCTGTTATTCATTCGAAAAAGTAGCTAATTTCGTTTTTGTTTGCAAACCTAAATAATACAATGATGATCATGTGTCAAGTATGATATTATTATATATAGTGATATGATATTTTTGCCATATTTCCCACCCCTACAACCGAATATCACCCAATTTTAGCACCACATAGTGGGTCACGTCATGTCAAAATGACAGTAATTACCAGTGAACGGATTCCTCCCCTCCACAAATGCTGTATATACTTTCGTTTATGTTTTACCATATGCCATTGTTTTGGTTTTAGTCGTGTCCCTGTCCTTTCATTGGTTTGTTACCCTATTGTGTGTACCTGCTCTGTGTTTAGTTTGCCTATTTATCCCCAGCTGTTTCATTTTCTCATTGCGAAATCTTATAGTGCATTTTTTCCTTAGTTTGACCCGTTTTATTTCCCCATCCTGGCCTGTGTCTCTGCGTTTGATTATATTGATGTACCGTAGCCTACCTGTGTTTTGACCCCCACCATGGACATATGTGCTATTGTGCTATTGTTGTACTAAAACATTAAGAGAAGTATTTGATAGACATGTATAGAAAAGATCTGACATTATACACCAACATACGTGGTTTGATTATTATGTAATGTCACACACTCTGAAGCTGGAGCTTTCTGAAAAACCCAACCAACTTAAAAACCGGAAGCTCGTATTTACCATAATTCTCGCCGTATCTCCTTACAGCATTATAAGTTTAAAGAGAGTGATATTAAATTAACATGTAAAGATGAAAATGTGTAAAATGTCATTATAATCATATTTTCTCTTTAAAACGTTCTCTCAGACAGTCTTGAGAGAAGAAATAGGAAAATGAAATTAGTGCTAGAACTAAAGTAATACTTCCCAAACTGCTCATCATTTTTCAACAATTCTTATTGCAAAATCTTTAGGGAAGTCTTACTAAGGTTAAGTTTCGGTTTGGGAGTGGAGTTACGATTTGTAAGTTTTCTCACAGTCGCATTTTGAAAAAATAACCACATCACCCCTGAATTTCTAAAGAGAGAAGTATTGTCTACCACAAATTTCACATTTAAGGAACTGGTGATAAATTTATCATGAAAGGAACTTTGTCATATTGTATAAGACGTCATAAAGAACCAGTTTTAGAAAACAAAACGTGGGCTTAATATTATTTCATTGTCCAGCTCCTTACACATGAGTCTACATGAATGCATTATGAACCGTACAAGCTGTATGATGTGTGTATGATGGTGTTGGAGATGACCGACTATTGGTTGAATCGTTATGAGAGATGGGATCGGAGTAGTTTGCAAACTGATACATCTGCATAGAGTACAAGCATAAAATATGAAACTAAACTATTGCAGTTAACAGTGCAGCTTGTGGTATGCTCGGAAATTTTCGTACAACACGAATGAGTTCGTATGCCTTTCCTTTTTTTAGATTGTGTCATAGCACTTAAAAATAATGTTGAGCTCACCTCTAGAGTTCAGTTGCAGAAACACACTTCTGGCGTGCTTGTTTTTTTTAAAACGTAGGCTACCATGTGTATAAATCTTATAGCATAGATTTTGATAATGTGACAACAACATATTGCATTGCTTTTACATGCATGTTTTACATTCTTACATAGCGTTGTCGGGTTTCTTAATGGTTTTATGTTTATTCTGAGTTTATGTGAATTCCTAACAATGTTTGCAGTTTAGACTCTGTAAAGTATGATGTCAAGACTATGATATAATTGGTTAAAATAGTTTTCTTGAGCTCAAAATGCTATCTACTGCAACTCCTTATATATATGCTATCCCATATATAGAATCGAAATCACAGTTCTCAGAAATGTGTTGTATATTAGACATCTAAATAGAGAAGATTACATGTATAAATATGATTTTAAAGTTCAGATGAGCTAGGATAGGCTAGGTCTACCATACCATGGAAGTATATGAATATTATTCAGTATGACTTACAATTTTCTGTCAGAAACCCCATCAGGTTAGCTCAGGTTAGCTAGTGCATTAGATTTACCAATGAATGCTATGAACATTCATAATTATGATTGAAACTTTCTCTCAGAAATCATGTCAGGTTAGCTAGTTAGCGTTACCATTGAAGCAAATCCTGTCAGGTTAGCTCATGTTAGCTAGCTCATTCACTTTACCAGTGAATACTATGTGCTATAACATTCATAATTATGATTTAAAATTTCTCTGAAAGGTTAGCTCAGGTTCGCTCAGGTTAGCTGGGTGGTTTGTGTTACCAATGTCCTGTATAAATATTCATGAGTGTGGCATTTAAAATTTCCTTGAGAAATCCTGTCAGGTTAGCTGATGTTAGCCGTCTCATTGCGTTCACGAGTGAAGTGTAAAAATATTCATGAATATGATTTACGATTTCTCTCAGCTTATTAGCTAGCTCATTAGCTTTACCAGTGAATGATATGAACTTTCATAAGTATGATTGAGATATTGTCTCAGGTTAGCTGGGTGGCTAGTGTTACCAATGAAGCGTATAAATATTCATGAGTATGTCTTAAAATTTCTCTGAGAAAATCTGTCAGGTTAGCTGATGTTAGCTAGCTCATTAACTTCACCAGCGAAGGGTATACATATTCATAAATATGACTTAACATTCATCTCAGCTTATTAGCTAGCTCATTAGCTTTACCAGTGAATGCTCTGAACATTCATAAGTATGATTTAAATATTATCTCAGTAATCCTGTCAGGTTAGTGGATGTTAGCTAGCTAGCCAGCTTGATAATGTGTATAATAGGTATGAGACATCATGTCAGGTTACCTAGTTAGCGTTACCATAGCTCTTTCACTCTACCAGTGAATGCTATATGCCATAACATTCATAAGTATGATTTAAAATTTCTATGAAAAAAAATCCTGCCAGGTTAGCTCATGTTAGCTAGCTAGCTAGCTATCTTTACCAGTGAATTGTATAAATATTAATGAGGATGAGTTAAAATTACTGTTAGAAATCTTGTCAGTTCAGCACATGTTAGCTAGCTGGCTAACAAAATCTGGCATACTGTAATATCAGCCTTATAACTATTTAAATATTTTCTTATTACTGAATTCCAGGATAACACCACATCTAAATATTGCATCGTGTTCTGTATTAATACTGTATTGTTTTTTAAATGTATTTTTATGTTGATTGATTTGAAGTGCTGTGTTATGCACTGGCATGTCTGGCAGATTAAAACCAGTTCATTTGACAAAAAGTGTTGGCACCCTAACTATTGTTCTAACTCCTGTTAAGAAAAACCATTCATATCTGTTTTTTTTTTCTCCATTCCTTATCTTCTTTGTAGCATCTGACTTCGAGTACATGATCATGAGTTTTCAGTTAACAGTCACTCAAACAGCACAGAGACAAACATGATCATGCCTGGTAACATTTTTAGCTTTTATTGACCAGCCTGTGGCTCTGCAGACCATGCCGTTGTGTCTGGATGGTTTTTTGAATGTACGGTTCTGTCTGCAGTCATTCCCGAGCTGTAAAAATATTGCAGACAAATGTAATCGAGTTAATGCGCCCGAATGAAGTGGTTGCTGTGTTCAGACAAAAAGGGTTATTATGCATGCTGAAGCGTTCGCTTGCAGGAAATGTGCAGCGGGTTTGCAGAACAGCGCTTTTTCCCGTTATCCAGAGTACAAGAAGCCGTTTGAATCAGGCCAGAACGTGAGAAAAACATTTCATCGGAGGCCCGTTTCTTATGTGTAGTTCAACCGTGTTAGTGAATTTATACGGAACCTTTTTATTTATACGTTTATCATCCCTTAAAATGGTAAATCTGTTCTTTATTTATTTATTTATTTATTTTTTAAAGGGTTTTCAGTAACCTTGCTGATGAAGATGTACAAATTTATATGTGTTTGTGTTACAGAGTCTTTATAAGACTGAATGCTGGGTTGTAATATTTTTTTACCGAGGCACACGAGTTCAGCTTTTATCAACATTTATTGACAATTAAATTGAACATGACTATGCTATGCTTCAGCTATGCTAATGTATACAGAGTTTTCTTAACACAGACCTATTTAGTTAACAGTTTAACAAACCTCACCTGTGATAATTCATGGAGTTATTTTGTTATGTAACGTACAGTTTATTAATGCTGCAGCTCATACGAAGAATGTGAACACAAGCTAGCTAAAGAAACCTTAATGTAAAGCTGGTTATTTTAAGTCTATTAAAGAAAAATATCACCGCAAAAACAACAAATAGGCAGTTTCGACACTGGTGCATTTTCCATGAAATGTCTCATGAGGTCAGATTTAACGATGAGGTGCGGGGTTTGGTAACCATTTTATCATGATAGGAACCCATCGTGTTGACACTTCTGTAATGTGTTAAATGATCTTACGTTGTGAAGTGCACCTATTCGCACGATACGAAGACCACTAAGACTTATATATAGTTTTGTGGATATCGTGACCGTCTGTTTAAGGAACCTGAGCGTATGTGTGTATGAAGCTGGTTTAGTGGTGTGTGGGTGTTGTGCAGTGCAGAGTTGACCAATATAGTAACAGCAGGTAATAGTGCAGTGTGTGGTGTGCTGGAAATCATTCCCACAGCACGAATGAGTTCATATGAACGTTTCAGGGGGTTTTGCCGCATCACTTAAAACCTGGTTGAACGAGTGCAGCACGTGGAAGGTTCGTACCCTACACACGTGGTGTTTTTCTATAGACGCACACTCTGCATCACACCTAGGACAGGTTGACATTCGCTCTGTTACCTCAAGTGACTTGATGAGTCCTGACGTGCAACACAGGGACACATCAAGCTTGGTGCGCACTCTGATCTTGATATCTGCCTTCACAAGGAAATCTTGAAAGGGCAGACGGCTCTCTGAAGTTCTGAAGGCTCGCTACCTCCCGGCTGGCTGTCCTACTTAGCTGCGATTTCTCTGATGGCTGATAACGCTCAAACCGTGTCTATCAGAGGACTGATAGAACCGGCTTTCATCATCATCAACATATATGCGTGTATACTTTGCAAGCGTCTTAGGCACTGTCCAAGAGTCTTATTTTTGTATACGTATTTCGTCTTAGGTGATTATTTCTTCATTATTGGGTCGGTAAAAGCCATTTTTAGATTTCCAAATATTACTTAATTTAACGTCACAGGAAAGTGTTTTCATTTCAGTAAACAACGTCGCATATTACGTACAGTAATAGACCACTTTCCAGGAAAAAAAGTTATGATGGTTCTCTGGGGTTTCCTAAAAATACACAAGCAAGTGTGACAGTCAAAGTCTTCAGAAGAGCCGTGGCAGATTCTCCAGCATGCTTAGAAAAACGTACCAACCTTTCATTTCATTTCTTTACCTGTGCCAAAGACTTTTGCACGGTATTGTATATAATCCGAGTGTCTAATAAATATATCAATAGCGCAGTCAAAAATGTTAAATCTTTGCTTTAAAACGCTTTATAACGTTGGCCTTTGTGCACCGTTTTATTGACCAGTGAAAGTGCTTTTCAGAAATATGGCATGTCTCATTTTGCAAAATATTTTTTATAAGGTCTGAGTTCAATATTATGGCTTAACCTCACTCTCATAACTACACACCTGTACTATGAACGACTAAATACTTCATAGTAGCTACTGAATAATGTTTTGTTTTTTTTTCCTTCCAAATATGTTGTTAATTTTCAATTTAGGAATGAATTTCAATGATGGCATTTTGTGTGTATGAGAAGGAATTTATATAGAATTACTAATAGGCATAATATCATGGTCTTAATTAATATATATATATATATATATATATATATATATATATATATATATATATATATATATATATATATTAACACCATGATATTATGCCTATTAGGAAATCTTATTTATATATATATATATATATATATATATATATATATATATATATATATATATATATATATGTATAGCTGTGATATAGTTTTAACTCCATATCGCCCATCCCTACTCCTGTATACTACTGTCAGTATAATTGAACCATTACCCAAATAGTATCTGGTCCTATAGTGGCATCTTTCCACTGATGGATTTGGTAGAGAGGTGCTAATACATTGTGCAGAGCAGCATTCAATCATCTCATGAATTATTTTGACATAACCTATCATTTCTACACGTCTGTCTGTCTAGCTATGACACTAGTATAGTTTAGTGCACTCTATGAAATGTGCTTGTGTGTCTTGTAATACTTTTTATAGCAGTCCGAAAAGTGGATTTTATTCGTCCGCTGTGAAAAAGGAGAGAAAGCTCAAGGCACTCTCCCCACACACACGTGTGTGCTGTGGATGGTTGAGGTTAACTCTTCTCTCAGACTGCTGTGACTTTTCTACTTTGCGACCGTTCAGCTGTGGCGTACTTTTCACTGGCTCGCCCCTCGGTGCCTCTTTTCATTCTGCCTTTGATGTGCCTGGGCCAGAGGAGCGCTGCTTGAAATGTGCCAATCTCCACAATTAATTTCAGCAATTTTCCTAATCAAATTCAGTCCTGGTGGAAATTCATTGAATTACGTTCGGAGCCATTTTAGTGCTTGAAGGAGGAACAACGCAGTTTTCTGCTATTTTCTGCTCACATTTATAACTTTCCTATTTACGAGTGCTATTTTTAACCAGTAGTTACGTCCTTGGTGCCATACGACCAAGACCGAGAGGCTGATCAAGTAGGTTTGTTTGTCTCTATAAGCTTGATTAGGCTTTTTATATATTAGTGTCATTAAAATCAGATGCGTAATACATAATCGGTTGAGCGTGAGCATTTCAAGGCCATCTGTTGCACATTTTTTTCTCTCTCTCAAGCACCTTTCTTGCTTCCCTGGTTAATTATAAATTCACAAAACAAACTCATTTTGAGGTGTGTACGTGTAATTTGTGTGTGTTGGACCGAGTATTTTTAACCGACGTATCGGCTGGGATTCAGCTTAATGGAATAAATGTTCATTCTACGTTTGCGGTATCAAAGCAACAGCAGAAAATCATTTCATCCCGATCATCCCAACATTTTACTGTCCTCTGCCTCGCAGATGTCTCACTTAGAGTGGTTTCGATTTGGCAGGCTGGATTTCTTAGCTGTTGTATGCCACAATGCTGCTGAATACTTGATTCTGATTGGTCAGAAGGTGTTGATTCATTTTCTATAACAGCGGCTCAGGCTTAATTTATTAATGCACTTGTTCTAATATGTTATTGTTTCTATGGTAACAACGTAGGCAGGGACTTGTAGGGCGGATACTCCACGAACGGATCAGAATGATGGAATTGTTGATTTGGTGAAGTTTTCCCATGAAGAGACGGGGTTTTTTTTTTTTTTCAGCTCCAGTGTCAGTGCCATCATGGGATGAGCCTTGCGCTTTGCAGTTTCTCTGTAACTTGACATTTTTTTTGGTTGTATTAACTTTAAGAGAGAGAAAACAGAGAGGCTGGTGAAGGAACGACTGTTAACAAATGTAAGTTATAACAGGAAATTGCTTGTTTGATGTTCCACAATATGAAATGTAACTATAAATGGATACAACATGTTCTTGAATAAATAAAACATTGCTAGCTTGGCAAATTGCTGTGGTGTAAGAGGAATAGAGCATTTTGGGACACGTTGTTATTGGAAACTTGTCCATTTCAATATATTCAGTTCAATAAATTTAATACACATGTCTTCAAACATTATAAGCAAGGGAGAATACAGATTTTTATATAACAGTATAACTTTTAGCAGATAACACACACAGTGGCATAAATATAAGTTATTAATTTGTGAATTTATCACTCCGTCATGTACGCCACACAAAACGTTTCCTGATTTTTCAAAAACATGCTCTGTAAATTTTTTAAAAAGATATTCCAGATAGGTTTTCTCCTGTCACACGTTCCGCCAGTTGCATTCAGGACCAAAGCCGTAGATGTAAACATGGTAAGAAGAGGAATAGCAGGAGGCTTGATGGTTTCTGAAGAGAAATGAAAGATTGAGAGCGGAGATGAATGCGGCCATGTCTCTGTGCTCGTGTGCTGACGGAGCCGGAGCGTGTCGTTATTCTCCGACAGTTAAAGCAGCTTCATTGTGTGACTGAACGTGCCTTCATGCTCCGAGTTCAAAGAGCACCGAAGTGCTGCTGGAATTAAGCTTGACTTTGAAGGGAAAACAAGCTCTGGGTATGTATTACTGCTCAGAGACTGAACCAATGAGAAAGAAAGAGAGAGAGAGGAAACGCAAAGGAAAAGGGCTGTGAAGATCATCAAAGTGAGCACGAGAAAAAAATTTCAGCCTGGATGTTGATGTGTAATTATAAAAGTAGGGCAAAGAATTCAGTCTGTGACAACCTCCATTTCTCTCTCATTCTCTCTCTCTCTCTCTCTCTCTCTCTCTCTGTGTTCGTTTGTGTGTGTGCATCTGTGTAGAAAAGCATAGTGCAGTTGCATGCACTCGTGAGCTGAATTTGAAAATAATCTCCATGTTGATTGGGGTTGCGAAATTCGATTCTGGACCAGCTGTTGGTTTGTGCAAGGTGGAGGGACGATGGATGGGAGGAAAGGTGGGTTCAGATGGGAGGATGGATCGGTTTGAATGGGGAGATGGATGTGTTGAATGGGAAGATGGATGTGTGGGATGGGAAGATGGATGTGTTGGATGGGAAGATCGATCTGTTGGATGGGAGGATGGATCAGAGGATGGATGAGTTGAATGGGAGGATGGATTGGTTTGAATGGGGAGATGGATAGGTTGGATGGGAGGATGGATAGGTTAGATGGGAGGATGGACCAGACGATGGATGAGTTGAATGGGAGGATAGCTTGGTTTGAATGGGGAGATGGATAGGTTGGATGGGAGGATGGATAGGTTAGATGGGAGGATGGATCAGAGGATGGATGAGTTGAACGGGAGGATGGATTGGTTTGAATGGGGAGATGGATGAGTTGAATGGGAGGATAGATTGGTTTGAATGGGGAGATGGATGTGTTGGATGGGAAGATGGATATGTTAGATGGGAGGATGGACCAGAGGATGGATGAGTTGAATGGGAGGATAGATTGGTTTGAATGGGGAGATGGATGTGTTGGATGGGAAGATGGATATGTTAGATGGGAGGATGGACCAGAGGATGGATGAGTTGAATGGGAGGATAGATTGGTTTGAATGGGGAGATGGATGTGTTGGATGGGAAGATGGATATGTTAGATGGGAGGATGGATCAGAGGATGGATGAGTTGAATGGGAGGATGGATTGGTTTGAATGGGGAGATGGATGTGTTGGATGGGAGGATGGATAGGTTAGATGGGAGGATGGATCAGAGGATGGATGAGTTGAACGGGAGGATGGATTGGTTTGAATGGGGAGATGGATGAGTTGAATGGGAGGATAGATTGGTTTGAATGGGGAGATGGATAGGTTGGATGGGAGGATGGATAGGTTAGATGGGAGGATGGATCAGAGGATGGATGAGTTGAACGGGAGGATGGATTGGTTTGAATGGGGAGATGGATGAGTTGAATGGGAGGATAGATTGGTTTGAATGGGGAGATGGATAGGTTGGATGGGAGGATGGATAGGTTAGATGGGAGGATGGATCAGAGGATGGATGATTTGAACGGGAGGATGGATTGGTTTGAATGGGGAGATGGATAGGTTGGATGGGAGGATGGATAGGTTAGATGGGAGGATGGATCAGAGGATGGATGAGTTGAACAGGAGGATGGATTGGTTTGAATGGGGAGATGGATAGGTTGGATGGGAGGATGGATGGCTTCAGACTGGAGCATGGTTGGATTGGAATGGGCAGATGGATGTGTTGGATGGAAGGGTAAACTATATGGGCGAAAGTATGTGGACACCTGACCATCACGTGCAGATGTGGTTCTTCTCCAAACTGTTTCCACCAAGCTGGAGGCACGCAATTGTACAGGATGTCCTTGTCTGATATAGCATTCACTGGAACTAAGAGACCCAAACTTTTCCAGCATGACAATGCCCCTGTGCACAAAGCGAGCTCCACGGAGACATGTTTTGCCAATGTTGGAGTGGAACAACTGGGTGTCCTGCACAGAGCCCTGACCTCAACCCCACTGAACACCTTTGGGATGAACTGCACCCCAGACCTCCTCACCCAACATCAGTGCCTGAAGTCACTAATGCTCTTGTGACTGAATGGACACACAGCCGCGCTCCAAAATCTAGCTCCAACTCCACTATATATAGTGTATATTGGAAAATGATCTACACGACCCTAACTCATTAGATCTGTAGATCTGTTCCTGTCAAGGACGTAGAGTCCGTAATTATTCTTGTAGATGATGTGGATTTGGCACTTGCACACACAATAGGAGAGGTTTAGTTAGCATTTTTATATTAGCTATGAAAAAAAGTAGATGAAGTAAGATGAAATGTTGCGTGTTTTGTTGTTGTTGTTGTTGTTGTTGTTGTTCATGTGACCCTTTCTATTACGCTTGAGAAATTGTAGCTTCTTGTCGGCTATCAGTGTGCTGCTCAGTCAAGGCCATCCGTTAAGTGGAGTATAAAGAATTTAGTTAGCACAAATGCCTGTGTGTTTCAGGCGTCCTTGAAACGGCTCTTAGGGTAAAGAAGGGCATTTTCCACAGTCATGTGCCTTTTTTAAATATGTGGATTGGCATCTTTGTACTTGGTAACACTTTAAATATTTCATGCTCTTTTTTATTTTCATGTATGCGCCTGTCATTTTGACTCATTACTAAAAGAAAGGATAAAAACCTTGAATGTTGATACCTCTTTCCAGGTGAGCTCCAGAATTATTGGTACCTTTGATAAAGATGGGTGAAAAAATAAAGGTTATGAAAAAATGGCTTTCTGGTTAATTAGGAATGTATAAATGTTTTTTTTTTTTTGTAAAACCTCGATTAATAGAGTTCAATAAAAGTTGAGGTTTTCCTCCTATTTTCCGTGTGATAAGCTAATTAACCTCAAAAACATTCTTGTGACTTGATACTTTCATGATCTTTACCAAGGGTGCCAATAAATACGGAGCTGTCTGTAAATGTGATCAAGATTCCTCGTGGTTTTTTGCGCCATTATTTAAATAGGTCATGTTTGCAGTTAAATTTCTTATTAGATTTTACGTTATTTCATTTGTAATTAGTTTCTTCTTTTTCCACATTTTAAATTGGTGCCACTTTCGCTAGTCTTATTGCCTCAAGGGTTTAATGAGGTACAGTGAAAAAGTGTCACATTGTTGGCCAGTCCCACACGCACATGGGTTCCTATTAAAGCCAGTGCGTGAGTGTATATTAATAATTAATTAATGTATTCATTGTTTCTATAGTAACGGCTGACTTGATAATAAGTAAATAGGTTTGAAATAAACTTTATTTAACAAAGACGAATGGTTGAAGCAGAATTACTTTATTCGCAATGTACAAGTAGACAGGAATTTAATTTGGCAGATTAGCACAAGCAAATGTGTCAATATATAATTGCACACTTTTGGTGGGGAAGTTGTGGCTTGCTGGATAAGGCTCTGGGTCACTGATCAGAAGGTCAGGAGTTCAAGCCCCAGCACTGCCAAGCTGCCACTGTAGGGCCCTTGAGCAAAGCCCTTAACCCTCTCTGCTCCAGGGGGCACTGTATCATGGTTGACCCTGCACTCTGACCCCAACTTCCTAACATGCTGGGGTATGTGAAGAAAACAATTTCACTGTGCATATGTGATCAATAAAGACTTGTTATAACATCATGTGCCAAAGTGTTTTATTCCTTACTTTTACATGACACTTAAAGTGATATTGATCGGGCTGTAAATGATGCTGCTTTCCTAATAACATCATGCAAAATCATGTTAAGATGCAAACAATAATTTTATTATACCAGAGTCCGATCAGCGTAATCACCTTCACCCATATTTCTGTCTCAAGTTCTAGTTCCTGAATGCGGTATATATTGTAGAATGAAATATCACTTTAATAACACCAGAAACAAAGCTAGTGCATTTCGGGTTGCGCGTATATCAGAGGCGTTGTGTTCGCATTCCACAGACACCTTTAATCTGTTTTATAGCACTTCTCCACCCCAGTGCGGTTTTCACTTTTTAAAGACTTAAGTGGGATTCTGCTTCCTTTCACCTTAAGCTGAAATTGCTGTCTGAGATTGAGATTGATGAAGAAGTGCGCCTCCCCTGTATCCCTCCTAGCTAGTGAAAATGTCAGAATCTCTGCTGCGCCTCTGTTTAGTAAAGACGAATCGCTCGGATTTAGCGCAAGCTGGAGTTTGTAAGCCGGCAGCATGTACGGCTCAGTTAGCTTTGATGTTGATATGATCTGAGCCGTGTTAGCGTTGAGTACCAAGGCCACGTTAGGACCCGCTTTGAAAACGGCTCTGATTCGGGCAGGGTTTGTCAGCTCCGAGCTGCATTAGTGCACTTTTTCCCGGGCACTGCGCCTTACCACGATGTATCATGGGAGTTATTGCACTGTCCAGGCCGTTCACCGTGTGCACGGAGCTGAAGATTCTAGCTAGATTTAGCCTCATTTTTCAAGCACATAGGAGCGTGTTTCTTTTTTTTTTTCTCCCACTCACTGCAGTGAAACTGCCCTCTCTATACCCCTCTGCATTCCTCTCGTCTTTAATGAGTACCTCGGGGAGTGAGATGTAAGGATGACCTGACGAGTCTATTTCAGAAAGTGTTCTGAAATCATTGAGGAAGAACACTTCGGAAGGCTTTTTTTTTGTGGGTGTGTGTGTATTATTTCCTTTTCAGGTGTGTAATTATTTGAGATTAGAGAATTAGCAGAACATTAGGTGGCATTAATAGCATCATAAGCAGAGATGGGAATATATGATGTAAGTGTGTGAGGAGAGGTGAGAGCGCTGTAGGCGTTTTTGAAAAGAAATCCTGAACTGGAGTACTAATCCATGCCAAAGTGTAGCTATTATTACGAAATCTATAGAGGCAGAACTAAAAAAAGAAAAAAAAAAGAGACCATAACACTATCTATGAAGCACATAGGCAGGATATATAACATATATATATATAACAAGCTTAATAGTTGTGCTTGTTATTCTATGTTAATAAATTTCAAGCCATTTTTCACAAACTGTCATAAAACCTAATAAACCTCGTATAATTAATTCCTTGATGGCATCTGATAACCGCTACCGTTGGTTATAATTTGAAACTAGAGAAGAATTGAGACGAAGATAAATGGCGCTACAGTATTTTCTACTTAATGGCAACCTACTATTTAAATAGGACATTAAAATGAAAACATCATCAGTGTACAGAAATGTCAAAAATAATCAAATAACAATAAATAATAATCATGCGGAAATCTCAATTGATTAAAAGTAACATGGACGTGTTGTTTGTTATGTTTAAACGTCTTTCTTGCGTCGTATCATTTTATTGTTATTCTTAATAAGTGCTTTATAGTTCTGCGCAGCTAATGATCAGTCACAGGACTAGTACAGAAGGAATGAATTAATCATTATTATCATCATCAATACGGTTTATTTATTTATTTATTTATTTATTTATTTGAGCTTTTTCAGACCTCATTAGAGTTTCGCAACGTCTTTCAAGCTTTATAAATGCGTTTCCGCACTGGAAGTCCTCGGATTTTCACAAAGACTCGATCGAAACGATTCATATAAAAAGTCACGAAGGTTTGGGTTAGGCTTCGGGGGCAGGGATAGTGTTTCTTACAGTTAATTCGGTTCCATTCGATTTTATGCCTATAGCGCTTTTAACAATGGGCAGCTTTACAGAAATATATCAATTCGGGTTATCGATTTTAAATGTATACATTTTTCCCTAACGAGCAAGCCAGAAGCGAAGGTGGAGAGGAAAAACTCCCTGAGACGATATGAGGAAGAAACCTTGAGAGGAACCGGACTCATAAAGGGAACTCATCTGGATGACCCCGGATAGTGCGGTTATAAATAATTCCCTTCTATAACTGTGCACTACATGGTCAAAAAAAGTGCCATTTTGTAACCAGGAAATTCATTATAGTTTTAACATGAAGTTTATTTCGTTGAAGTTATCAACTGTTCACTGATGGAGACTTGAGGGTAAAACTGTTCATGGTATTTACAGTCCTAAAGCTATTATAGCAAAACTGTTCATATCAATTGTAGTCCAAAAGCCATCTTCATGGCTTCTAACTGGCACCATCCTCAGTAATCGCATGTATCTTTAGGCTGTCCCTATGCGGGCCGTCCTCAGCGACTGTGAGTGGTTCCTTAGTGTTGAGAACTCCAACCAGAAGTATCGCAGGAGTAGCATGTGTAGCATGTGTAGCTCGAGGGGGGGTGGGGGGGGGGGTGGTAATTAGGGCTGCAACAACTAATCGATAAAATCGCTAATAATTGATAGTTAAAATAACGGACAGCGAATGTGATTATGGATTAGTCAGGTCTGTGACGTCACTGTGGATAACCCCCGTGAAAACGCATTTCTATAGATTAAAACCCATCTGAGAAACAGCGGAGGTCACTGACAGCTGCTGCGGGAAAAGCGCACGATCCGGGTCGTCCATGACGTGAGAGTGTTTTATATTAAGCGCTTCAAATAAACTCGTAAGTGTATTAACGTGGCTCGTCGCGTCAGACGCTGCGACGTTAAACGCGTGTGCTGTTTAATGTGTCCCAGACGTCTTTTCTTCAGTGCAGAAATGCCATGTTTACCTTTATATCCTTATCTGGAAATGTTAGAAATTCACGCCAGAATTCCATTTGATATAAAGACTCATCCTGACAGCGAGCGAGTCTCCGTTAAACGTCACTGTTGCACGGTGGCGTAGCGTTTAGCACGTTCGCCTCACGCCTCCAGGGTCGGGGGTTCGATTCCCGCCGTGGCCCTGTGTGTGTGGAGTTTGCATGTTCTCCCTGTGCTGCGGGGGTTTCCTCCGGGTACTCCGGTTTCCTCCCCCAGTCCAAAGACATGCACGGTAGGCTGATTGGCGTGTCCGTAGTGTATGAACGGGTGTGTGAATGTGTATGTGATTGTGCCCTGCGATGGACTGGCACCCTGTCCAGGGTGTACCCCGCCTTGTGCCCGATGCTCCCTGGGATAGGCTCCAGGTTTCCCCGTGACCCTGAAAAAGAGTAAGCGATGTAGAGGATGGATGGATGTTGTTTGATGCTATATTTAGAAACAAAAGTAATTGTGTTGTTTATGAGAGCAGTAACTGTACCCGGTTTAAACCGTGTAATTATATATAAATGTAAGAAGTGTCGTACATTTACAGAATAAAGTCACATGTTAGCGTGTTTAAATGAGTGAATGTGTGTGTTACTGCAGAACATTCAGCCTCTTACCAGTTAACACTTAATCTGTGCTTTTGTTTGTTTATTTGTTTATTTATTTATTAATTTTTTTAGAATTTTTAATATAGTGATTTAACTTCTGCTTTAAAGCTTGTGGACAGTCAGTTTTTGTTTTCAAAATATAATGTTAATATTTTTTAAAAACCCTTTTCACATGTATAGCATAGCTCACATAGATAAATTTAATACCTTCTTCATAGCCTTCAATTTGCACAATGTTTGAAGGACGACGTCGTGCAGAATGTGAAATAACACGTTTAAAATTGAAAAAAAAAAATACAGAAAATAGAAATGGACCTTTTAATCAAACTAAACCGATTAATCGAAGAAATAACCGTCAGATGAATCGATTATCAAAATAATCGATAATTAGTTGCAACCCTAGAGTTAATATACAGCTAATTGAAAATCATTTCATATGAAATTTTTGAGCTCATATTGATTTTTCTTGGATTTTTTTTTCTTGTGTCCGTGACTAGAGAGTCAAGAAAATCGATTTTTTTTCCCTCAAATCAGAATAACTCTAAAAAACAGCATTGAGAAATGAAACCGTTCACACTTGAATAGTCTCTCTTCCCCTCTCTTTGTCTTTAATTGACTCCCTTCATCTCGTAATTGATTAAAGGGGATTAATCTAGCGCTTGTGCTGCTCAGGACGCAGGAGCAGAATGAGTCGTTAATCTTTATTTGATTTTGTTTCCTCAAAAGCTTGCTGTTATAATCCAAACGCGTGACTCGTGACACGATACAGAGTGAGCGCAGCGCCTTTCTCCGGACGGTTAAACTTGTACGCTCGGGTGTGTCCGCTTTCACCACAGCGGTGAGACTGATCGGCGTGTCACAGCACGTCATTATCAGTGAGTCCTCCTCGGTGATCGGCCACCTACAGCCTTGCGTTAAATCTCCCGCCTGCCCCACGCTCCTCTCCGTTTCCTTTGGGCGTTACACAGAAATAACAAACGGCAACCATCATTTTCACCCCTATCTATATTCAGGGACACAACATCAGACTCGATCAGACCAGGGCTATGTAATCTCCGGCTCAGACGCTCCTCCCATGGGATACGAGCGTCTGATATTTTCTTTCTGGTCTTCAGGATCTTCACGGTTGGCCTTCCGCACTTCCATGTTTTGGTGTCGGACGCACACAAAATGGCACAGTGAGCATTTTGAAGTATGATGACAAAGATTGTGATCACTGGTTTAATGACATGTTCACGTAAGTCTGTCGAAAGTCTTGCACGAATGAGAATTGAAACTCCCGGATGTCTTTAAGGGGCTCCGGGCGAAGGTCTGGGATTGGTCATCTGCTATATGAGGCAGATTCACTTTCAGATCTCATTGTGAAAGCAATGAAGCATTGTGAAACTAGTACTGGTGTAATGTTGGACTGAGCAACTCCATTATAATGGACACGAATTTGGGAGCTGATTGTACGTTCAAAGCTATTTTCTGTACTTATTATTATTATTATTATTATTATTATTATTATTATTATTATCTCTCCTTTTCTTTAAAAAAAAAACCTTTTGAAGATGTTCAGTAAAAATGCAGTACATCAATAAAATAAAAACTGACCTCACAGTTTTCCCAGCTTTTAAAAGTGTGGCACTGCTGCTGATTTTATAATACGTCATGTACCTAATTATAACATTTTGGCCGTATCGCTCACCCCTTAGATACCACCGTTAAGCATTTATGAAGAATATCAGGTCATGGTCGTGCTGTAGGACTACATTATGTATTGCTTATTTATTCATGATTAGGGAACGGTCAGAACATTACGGCGCATTAACAGGCATAGTTTGCATATTTAATAGGCGCAGGATTATCGGATGTTCATGAAGAGTGTCAGGTCGCAGTCTTTAGTTGTCAGTTATGCCTTGGAAGACTCATATACTCTATACCAAGACATGGGGGATTTGCTCTGTTCAGAGTCAGGAAACAGGTCAGGGATTCAACATTCATTGTTGCCCTTAGGCTTGCACGGTATTCCGGTACTACGGAAGTATCGCGATATTAACGCTTCCAAATATCGCCGATGCCACTGTATTTTTTTAAACGCTAGTACCGTCGATACGGTAGTACCGTAAGTAATGTTGTGTTAAGTAATGTTCCTGTTTGCGAGTAAACAAGCTAACATTACGCTAACCGCTGTGTGTAAACGGTAAAATTAGCCGTGTTTGCTAGTGATCGAGCTAACGTTGCACTGACCGCTGTGTGTAAATACTAAAATTAGCCGTGTTTGCTAGTAAGCGAGCTAACATTACGCTGACCGCTGTGTGTAAACAGTAAAATTAGCCGTGTTTGCTAGTAAGCAAGCTAACGTTACGCTGACCGCTGTGTGTAAACAGTAAAATTAGCTGTGTTTGCTAGTAAGCGAGCTAACATTACGCTAACCGCTGTGTGTAAACAGTAAAATTAGCCGTGCTTGCTAGTAAGCGCGCTAACGTTACGCTGACCGCTGTGTGTAAACGCTAAAATTAGCCGTGTTTGCTAATAAACGCGCTAACCTTACGCTGACCGCTGTGCGTAAACACTAAAATCAGCCGTGTTTGCTAGTAAGTGCGCTAACGTTACGCTGACCGCTGTGTGTAAATACTAAAAATCAGCCGTGTTTGCTAGTAAGCACGCTAACGTTACGCTGACCGCTGTGTGTAAACACTAAATCCAGGGTTTATACATGGTGCTTGAAGTGTTTGAATTTGGCTTTTTGAGATTTAAGCCCTGTTTGCGAGTAAACAAGCTAACGTTACGCTGACCGCTGTGTGTAAACGCTAAAATTAGCCGTGTTTGCTAATAAACGCGCTAATGTTACGCTGACCGCTGTGTGTAAACACTAAAATTAGCCGTGTTTGCTAGTAAACGCGCTAACCTTACGCTGACCGCTGTGCGTAAACACTAAAATCAGCCGTGTTTGCTAGTAAGTGCGCTAACGTTACGCTGACCGCTGTGTGTAAATACTAAAAATCAGCCGTGTTTGCTAGTAAGCACGCTAACGTTACGCTGACCGCTGTGTGTAAACACTAAATCCAGGGTTTATACATGGTGCTTGAAGTGTTTGAATTTGGCTTTTTGAGATTTAAGCCCTGTTTGCGAGTAAACAAGCTAACGTTACGCTGACCGCTGTGTGTAAACACAAAAATTAGCCGTGTTTGCTAGTAAACGCGCTAACGTTACGCTGACCGCTGCGCGTAAACACTAAAATCAGCCGTGTTTGCTAGTAAGTGCGCTAACGTTACGCTGACCGCTGTGTGTAAATACTAAAATCAGCCGTGTTTGCTAGTAAGTGCGCTAACGTTACGCTGACCGCTGTGTGTAAACACTAAATCCAGGGTTCATACATGGTGCTTGAAGTGTTTGAATTTGGCTTTTTGAGATTTAAGTACTGGAAAACCTTGAAAATGGGCATTTTTAGCCATTTTCTATCTAGTGGTGCTTAAAAAGTGCTTGAATGATAAAAAGTCAATAAATACAAAATCGGTAAATAACTTCTATCTATTTGTATCTATATGAGTTCATTTTGTAGATTTGAATGATGAAATAAGACACTGTTACGGGGGGTGTGGTGATACTACTTGGTATCGTGATACTTCAGCTGGTATAGTATCGTAAGATATGTTTATGGTATCGTGACAACCCTTTTTCACCTGTTATTTTCATCATCTCTCATGTATTTTATTCAGGAAACCCTGACATCCAGCATACAAAACTGGAAACATGATACCCGTGATTAGCTGCAGTGTTTTTTGCTCTTTTTCTCACTTATTCTCCTGTTCGCGCTTCGGTTTGATTCGGTTTCATATGACACATCATTACCCGAACGTTTGCCTCTTTGTCTTGACCTTTGCCTCCTTGTCGTTATCTCATTAACCCTTGTCTAGTTTGCAGATTGCCTGACCCTTAGCCTGCCTCTCGTTTTGTGCCCTGCCGAGCCATTTTATTCTCTTTGCCTGAGTGGTTTTGATAAAAAAAAAAAAAAACAACAACCCATAAACCTGCACCTGTGTCTGTCCATTCACCTCCATGTTCTCACAATCAGCATTCTTAAGCTATTAAATGCGGATGAGTGGAGAAGGAAAATGGGAGTAATTACTCACACACACACACACACACACACACACACGCACACGCAGACGCATACACGCACACGTCATCGCCTTTCAAGTGTCCTCCCACCAGCTCCTCACCCTCCATCCTCAATCACTCATCGCTTGAAGCCAGAAAGACCTGTTTCCATAGTGACGGTGAACGGGATGAGGGTTTGGGGGTGTAGGGGGTGGGGGTGTGGCGATGCTTCCCTGGTGTTCATATAAAGTCTTCCTGTCACTTCCTCTGTGTTCCACATGGCATCTGAAGCCCCCAAGAGCTCTCCAGTCTTGGTCACAAGGGCATATTTTTGGTTTGGGACAGAGCACGACTTTCCTTGGGGCTGTTTCAGGCCTAAACTCTTCACCCTCGTCTAGGTCTTCTTCAAGAAAACAAGTGTGTTGCCAAGCGTTGTTCAATTTAAACACACCTTGTTTAACTGTTATTGTGCAAACAACCTAGTGCGATCTGTAAATGTACTGAAGTGCAACAAATAATTGCAAGTAATACATTTAAATTTAGTAAAAGTTTCTATTTAGATTCGGCTGTATCGGCTGTAGTCAGAGTTGGTGATGTCGGTATTTAAATCATTATTTCAGTATTGGTTTACGGAGCCGATTTTCTCTTCAGCCCATTCAGATTGATAAAAAGCCCCTGTATGTAGTTCACTCTTCCAAGGTTGCCAGATTTTTCTTGAGTAAGCATCCGAGATGGGGTTTCTTAATCTCGTCTAGAGGTAGACCACAACCTTTAAACACAAGCCCTTGCCTTAAAACGAAAATAAATCAATAAATCAATCAGGGGCTAGAAAATGAGGACTGAAGAAGCAGATCACATTTTATAAGAATTTGCTGTCAAATGTAATGCAATATAACATTAACACATGAGACAATTTAAAAATGACAACAAAAAAACTTTTATTTATAAAAGATTTATAAAAGAGAAGATGACAAGTTTTGAAATAGACATCTAATAATTTAGTCTAGTTTGCTAATATATTGCCACCCTCATTTTTTTAAGCAATTATGAAATAGCACTTGATCCAGCACGTCCTATTATGTTGCTTACACAGTATATATATATATATATATATATATATATATATATATATATATATATATATATATATATATATGTATATCATAGTATATATACTATAGTATGTGTATATATGTATATTATAGTATATATACTATAGTATGTGTATATATGTATATTATAGTATATATACTATAGTATGTGTAGATATGTATATTATTGTATATATACTATAGTATGTGTATATATGTATATTATAGTATATATACTATAGTATGTGTAGATATGTATATTATAGTATATATACTATAGTATGTGTAGATATGTATATTATAGTATATATACTATAGTATGTGTATATATGTATATTATAGTATATATACTATAGTATGTGTATACATGTATATTATAGTATATATACTATAGTATGTGTATATATGTATATTATTGTATATATACTATAGTATGTGTATATATGTATATTATTGTATATATACTATAGTATGTGTATACATGTATATTATAGTATATATACTATAGTATGTGTATATATGTATATTATTGTATATATACTATAGTATGTGTATATATGTATATTATTGTATATATACTATAGTATGTGTAAATATGTATATTATAGTATATATACTATAGTATGTATATATGTATATTATAGTATATATACTATAGTATGTGTATATATGTATATTATAATATATATACTATAGTATGTGTATACATGTATATTATTATATTTATATTATAGTATATATATGTATATATATGTATATTATAGTACATATACTATGGTATGTGTGTGTGTGTATATATATATATATATATATATATATATATATATATATATATATATATATACTGTATGAGCAACATAATAGGACGTGCTGGATCAAGTGCTATTTTATAATTGCTTAAAAAAATGAGGGTGGAAGCCATTTTGTTCAATTAGACCAAATTTGCAAGGATTACCTAGTGCCAGTTCACTGCGAGAGGCTCCAGGCTGTCCGCGACCCTGTGTAGGATAAGCGGTATGGAAGATGGATGGATGGACGGATATTGGGATTACATTAAAACTATAAAGACTGGTACTGGAGTTAACACTGTTCCTAGGGTTAGTTTGTTCAAGCTGATATTGCGCAAGAACAAGGTAGTTCAGTTTGAAGTCAGAACTTTGTTTCTCTGAAATCTGGAGTCTCTGTATCTTTATTATCTTTATAATCTGGTGCAGTGTTTGTGGCTTATTTTTCTCATGAGCTTAGGATTTTATGAAAACGCCGTAGTACGTAACAGCAGTGATGTCTGTATGAAGATGCAGAAGACTAGATGTTGTTGTTTCACTGCCGTACAACCGAGCGTGTAAGATAAAATGATGAGCTGAATGAAGGTCGACCCCCAGTCTACCATATGCACTGACATCCTGTTAGTCATTCATCAGTATTGCCTAAGCATGCACACACACACACACACACATACAAACAAACACACACACATACAAACAAACACACACACATTCAGTTATTTGAATCTCTGAAGTTCTCACTAACCTGGTCACGTGACATAAAAATCAGGCTAGGTCATGACTTTCTAATTTTAGGTTTTTGGGGTGGTCTCTGTTTTTTTTTAACAATATATGTAATCTCTCTCTCTCTCTCGCTCTCTCACACACACACCCACACACACACACACACACATGTGACTGCAGACTAGCTCATGGCTTCCGAATCTGAAGTTCCCGCGGTGGTCTCTTGTTTTTGTTTACATGTGTGCGTTTGTGTGTGTGTGTGTGTGTGTGTGTGTGTGTGTGTCTTCCCTCTGTAAGGTAGGATTTCCAGCACATATACTTTTGCATCTGCCGGAAATAAGGTCGTTCTTTGCGCTGTTGCATGGTTTGCTTCTGCAGAAGCTTCAGGTGCCAATCAGCTCGACATCGATGTTTTAGAGCGACACGGTTGATTTTTTTTTTTCCGACCACAAAGCGATGGTGTGACGAGCTACTGGAAGTTTGTACACTATAGGCGAGGCGATGAAAGGTTTGACGAGAGCAGATTTTCACACGAGGACGCTGGTGACGCCGACGAGGGTTTTGTATTGAAAATTGAAGTCTGAAATATTGAACGTTGAAGTCTGCTTAAGACACGATTTTCCTTGTCCTCCAGCACATCGTAACATCATCTTGTTCCCTGAACACGCCCACGTTTGAGCGCTAATTCAGTAGGCCCCGGCATGTAACGTGCGGCTGTTTAGAAATTTCAGACATGATGATTGTTTGAAAACACTTCTGCATTTTGTATCCGTGACTATGACACATCACGGCCAGCACAGAGGAAGTGAATCAGAAAGGAGTCCACTTCTCTCTTCTACAGCCATGGTTACTTTATAATGGCTTTACTGTCTCAGTCTTAATCAACCCGGTAATCCATGTCCACCAAATCCAGACTCTCAACACTTTGCATTACCTTCTTTTTTTTTTAGTATTATAAACGTTATAATTGAGATTTACTAACCAGACACAAGGGGCTCCTTGATAGCAGATATACAAAGTGTCCAATTAACAGTTTGACGAGACAAAAGCACGCCAGTGATTCCTCTAAGGACGCAAGAAAAACAAAAACAAAAGAGAACCAAGTTGAAGTTTCCATCCATGATGATGAAATAAAAGTTATATTGGAACAAAATCTAAACAAAGCATCCGCTCTAGAGAAGAAAGTACTAGCTAGCATGTATCACAAAACTCTGGGCAGGATTCATTTCCCACAATTTTACACATACTTTTAACCCTTTTGGGTATGGTTTCTACACTCCTAGACCATAAGTTTAAGGATTTTTAAAGAGATATAAATAATAAACAAATATATCTAAAATGTATGTCACCTCCAAAACACTCCAGTGCTACAGTATGGACACCATTACACTTATTTTTCTTACGCTGCAACTGCTTTACCTCAGAACTAGGAAGTAAGAGCTCAGGATTACGTCATTTTCAACCTCCATATTTTCGAGCTACAGAGTGTGAGGGAAAAGAAAATAAAAAAAAAAAGCCACAGAGGCGTCCATGTTAGACTGTTGCTAGCAACAACCTAGCCAGCTAACTGTGATGAGTGATGTATATTTATTTTACTTCCTCAAAACAGCAAACTGTATAGCCAGTGTTATAGATTTGACAAGCAGATATGTGTGCCTGTTGATTGGTCTAGAGCGAATGCTTGTATATGAGTAAAAACTGCTACTCAGTGGAGTACAAATGTACTACAAATGTACATAATGCCTCTTAAAATGGAATGTTCAGCTTCATCCCAGCATCCCAATAGCACAACGCCATTTTTTTTGCTCACATGAACCGAGATTGCTCGGTTTTGCCGATTAATCAGCACCGATAGTTTTTCCCGGTTGTGTCCTTTGTGGGAGAGACAGAGAAGGGTCCGCTCTCATTATGATAAAATAATAATAATAATAATAATAATAAACTTTATTTTATAGAGCGCCTTTAAAAGCAGTTCCTCAATGCGCTGTACACAAAATCAGTAGTACACAGAAAAAATAAAAATGATAAAAGTTAATAAGAATAACAACAACAACAATAATAATAATAATAATAATAATAATAATAATAATAATAAAAATAGACAGCACGAGAGCAGCCTCTAGAGGCGAAATAAATACTATCCCTGACAAATTTTATGTTATTTGAAGTGTTTTTTTTTCTTTTTAATTAATTTTGTCTCTATTTTTATTTGTTATTTGGAGTGTTACTTTTTGGTTCAGTCTGGATGTATATCTTTTATTTACTTTAATATTTATTAATAGTTAATATATATGAATATCGATATGTTTATTTCATTTAAAAAAGTACAGTCATTTTCTTGGTACAGCGAGTTGGAAAGTATGAGTTAAAACCATTAGTCAGTGCAGCATTACTTCATGAAGTGTTGCTCCTCCCATTCCAACATGGCTGACAGTGGCAGATACCCCTAGCCACAGTGTGGAGATGGAAACTGGGCCAAAGTTGAAATGTTGATGGTTGCATTGTGCCATTTCTGTTCCGTATTGTAAATGCTATAAATACAAAAAAAGCAACAAAAAAAAACGAAACAAACAAAAGAAAATCCTGAAAACAGAAGCAGATCCTGTTTTGAACAGTCACTACTAACTTTTAAACGATTAAATCTACTCACATACGGCACGCGGAAACACTCCAGATTTGATCTCTGGAATGTGTAGAAAAAGTATTTGTGCCGTGCAAAAAGTGTACCAATTATACAAGATGCACATGCGCGTGTGCACATGCAGGTTCACTTGCATGCTTGCTGTGATATATATTATCGGTTAATATCCGTTTGAAGAGAAAAAGTGTAAATAGCAGCAAAAGGTGTGTCAGTTTCCTGTCCTGGTCTGCACTGCTGTTTGTGCTGTGGTTTGATGTAAAGCGTCAGATAGTTTCACATGGCCTTTCTTCTACATCCTGTTGGACTCCAGGTCATGTTCATGTACTAGCTATGAAACGAAACCTGTACAGTGAGTCGAAATGTTTCATGTTTAATCATTGATTTAATGTTCGATTATAGTTTGCTCACTATTAGGAGTGAGTAACAAGAGTTTCTTTAAATGCCTAGTCCACTCTCAGATTCTGACGGGACGCTAAATGAGAGCTCACTTACAGTAAGGCAAATACTGTATATGTTGTATGCAACAAATGTCTAATAAGAGAGTTGGAGCTACAGTATATTTCCAGTGAATATCATTTTTCCCCCCAGTGAAAATATAAAGTCAGACATTACTCAGTTGACTTCTACCCATTTCTTACTTAGATGGTCGAATTCTTTAATTCTTCAGGATTTATAGTACTTTGAAACCATTTTTTTTTTGTCCCTTATGTAAAATGTGTATATTTTTGCCTATATATTATGTTTAATAAAACAATTTCATGTTAATTGTTACGAAAAAAGGTAACTCTCAGACATATTGATGCACTATATCATTCTGCTCATTTTACATAAAAAAACAAAACATGGCCACCATTAACCGGTTTTCAGCATATTATTATTAAACAGCATTTATATGATGCATTGAGCTGCCGTCATAAAACAATAAAATTATGTGACGTATATATATATATATATTATATATTTACATATATATAAAACTGCAAGTGATCTCCGGGGGTCCAAGCACTCTTTACAAGAATCTCCCACCCCGAGTAGATAGTTCTTGCCAAGAAACATTAAGAGTGCTTGGACCCCTCAGATCACTTCTTGTGGTTATAGGTGTTTTTTTTTCTTTCTTTCTTAAACACAATGAGCTACTTCTGTCTGGGCTTTTATACATTGCACGGTTTTTTTTTTAAATTTGATTTCAGATTAAGAGACACTTTAAAAATCGATGCGCATCAATCAGATCTGTCCAGTGTAACATTATTCGGATGTCATTTTACGACCAGCGACGGAGGTTGATTATTTTAATTTTTTGTTGCGTTGGAAACCACCGCCTGCAGATAAGCAGCAGAACACGTTGCTTTTGACTCTGAAGTAAGGAATGAATCAACTTGCACAACCAGAGCAAGTAAAAAGTGCAGTACACCGTTCAGTCATCGTGTGGTTTTTGACTTTGTGAGGACTGAAGTACAGAGTGACGTTCAGAAATCGCACCATTCATCACTTCTCTCATAATCTTGCGTTCATTCAGCTCGCTTTGTGAATCCTTTCTCGATCCTCAAGGTTACAACAGATTTAATTAAGTCAATATTTATTTAGAATGCCATACTATACAAGTTTGACTTTAATTCAAAGCGCTACACACATGTTTCGTAGCCACAGAAAGAGCTTCTGATGTTAATTCAAAGGTAGTTGAATAGACGTATACACTTGTCAAATAGCATATTTTGCATAGTTGTTGCTCAAAAATAAATAAATTGAGAAATGACTAACCAATCAGGATCCCGTTTATGTTTTTCTGAGTCCAGGGATATCGAAGTGACAGCCTTTTGAATAATGTTTTATAAGGTAAAATATCATTTCCCACCAATTTTTTTTAAGCATCTTATTTGAATAATTTTCAATGATCATAAAGATTTTTTTTTAATGTTGAGATTGGTAGATCATCGTCTCACGAAAGTCCTGTTAAATATGCTGAGTTTCTTCGTTGAGGAAGTTCATGTCCGTGTTACTGATATACTGTATGTAGTATCATCGGGGTTGCCAGATCTGCATAACAAAAGCATACCATGTGACGAGCAGTAGTTAAATTGCTTAAATTGCACCTGCATGCTCGTAGGCCAGTTTTGCACATAACACACAAGGGTTCTTGCGGTATTCCGCCTGATTAGACGCACAAACAGGTTAGTACATCTATCCCCCAGACTCAGAAATCTCTCCAATATTAATTTCTGTAATATTAATTTTGCATTAGTGTAGTAAAGTTAGTCTGGTTCAGTACAGTGTTATATAGCGGATTTCTTTAAAGGCCATTAGAGAGAATGCAGCCGTAATGAATTGTGCTCAGCATAAATAAAGTTATTTTAGTGCTCTGGAGCTCTGAAAGCGGCGGTCTGAACTCATCAAGTTCCACTTAATGGCCTCCAAACTCAATCCTGATTAACTGCAGCAAATTTTACAGCACACTTTACTTTTTGTCCTGCGAAGTGAAACATATCTACACATCTCTTTAGCGTTCCCTTTCTCTCGCGACGCAATTTGCTCATTTTATGAACGTGCTCCAGCGTGGGTCGATGCCTTGCCTTGCCCTTTCATCCTATAATATTTATTGTCCAATTTATTCACTTCCATTCAGCCGTCTCGTGACACGGTCTCTCTCTCTCTCTCTCTCTCTCTCTCTCTCCCTTCAACCATCCCTCTTTCATCCTTTCATTTCCTCCCTGTATTTGTGTGTACGGGGGTGGGGGTGGGGTAAAGTGATGAGGGGGAGTCTGTTAACCTCGTCTGACATTGCTCCTTATCGTCCGAGCGAGCTGCAGTGGATTATACGGTGGATTAATGTCGAGACTCTGCAGCTTGCCGTCGTAACTCCATTCCACCGCCGAAGAACGAAAGAGAAGGCAGAAAATAGGGATTAATAAAAGTGCCAGTGGTGAAATGATGTTTGCGAACAGTCGAGTTACCCGAGAGAACGTGTTAACACGGCGAGGTTCCGGCTGGTGCAGATGCACAAGGATGCAAGCGTGCTTTTTTGCATGCAAACGAGCAAAGAAAAGCAAGCGCACGTTTACACAGATAAGCACCGTGTGAGCTTCATGATGCTCCACATTTGACCTTCTTCTTCTGCCTTGAATAAAAATAGGGATTTTTACTTCCACCCGTTCATTTCCATCGTCTTTTCTTCAGATTTTCCATCATGAACTCCATTTCCATGCAGATTGTCCACAAAGTGTGCAAAGAGAATAAACAAACATTCATTTAAATACTTTTATTTTATACGTTTATCCTACGCCTATCAATGAACTCCACACATCATAAAGCAGGAGGGAGGTAAACGGTTATTTTATCATCTCTCTAGAATATCTCTCTTATTCCTTAAACATAATGTTAAATATATTTATATACTCTTGAATTTTTTTTATTTATTTATTTTTTTTACAACAAAGGTGTTTCCTCAGCCTTCGAAGGAGGAACATCCAGACGGTATTTTAGGTAGGTTTGACTTTAGCGACGTTCAGTTCAGTTCAATTTTATTTGTACGGCGCTTTAAGTAATAATTTTATCGATAAAATACGCGACCTGTAATGCAGGTGAATACTGATTTTGAATTTTTTTTTTTTTTCTCCATGAAATTGTATTTTGACTGTTTGGGTGTGTCATCACAATATTTATTTATTTATTTATTTATTTATTTAAAAAAAAAAATCTACAAAATCCAAGAAAAATCCTTTTTTTTTCTTCTTCTTTTTTTTTTTTCGGTGGACGAATCCTTTCCGGTTACATTTATTCTAATAAGTAAACAATAAAAGAAAGTGTATTAGGACGTAAAAAAATGACTGGCTTTAAGTACTAAGGATCCTTTTGGCATTTTGAAAAAAAACAGACCTAATGCAGACGGAGAGAACGACAGGGCGAGAGTGCGACAGCGAGCTGATGGCAGAAAGACTGAGAGATGAGGGAATGTTCTCGGCTGGGTCTGTTGTGACAGCTCACCGGGTCTCCGGTGTGCTGTAAGGACGAACGAGATGTGGATCCTCTCCTCATTCTGAGCTAGAGCCTGAGCTGAGATTTGATAGAGAGAAATGGGAGGATTGAGAAGTACTACAGGCAAAAACAAGAGCAACTTCTCTTCTCCGTTGCAAAATTCACACCGCATTTCAGGCCGGAGAGCACGCCGATGAATTTTAAGAGACTCCTCTCGCTTCTGGTGATGAAAAAAGCCCTGCAGGCATGACCTGACTCAAAATCCTCAAACTAAAAACTGCCAAAAAAATAAAAATCCTAAGTCTTAAATGTGTGCAGCCAGGACTCACTGGCATCACTGATTTGTAATTAGTAATGAATTAATATTCAGTACATAATATTAAACATTTGTTTTGGACACATTTGTTGTAAAACAAGATAAAAACACTAACCCCGCCGCAAACCTAAGCTTCCATCCATCCATTTTCTGTACCGCTTATCCTACACCGGGTCGCTGTTGTTGTTATTTATATAATTATACCATATCAATTATATTATACAATATAATAACAACGCGTGTGTAGCACACACCCTTCGGACAATTTACCGATGCCAATCATCCTACAACACATGTCTTTGGACTGGGGGAGGAAACTGGAATACCCAGAGGAAGCCACTGCAAACCCCAAACACAGTGCGGAGGCGGGAATCGAACTCCCGTACCCTGGAGGTGCGAGGCAAATGTGCTAACCACTTAGCCACCGTGCCCCCGCTTAACCTTCATACCAACTGAGCTGAGCTATTATTAGTTTCGTATTAAATCCTTATCATGTTGTACTTCTAAATCAGCCGATATCGATAAACATCCAGTATTTGTCTTTTAAAGAAGCTTTAAAATGATTATTTTTTAACCGAAGCACTTAAACAAATACAGGAGAAATATACATAGCTAAAAATATGACGTGCATAAAACCACAGCTTTCACATAGAAATGCCCTTCACTGCAAATGTAATAAAGTATTAAATATGAATATAATAAAAATCAGTCAGAACAAAATAATATAGTATCTATATGTAATCTTTTCCAAATCCAATTCGAATCTTTTCCATTAGTTACAGGATTGGATCAAATCCATGCTCTTTTTTTTTTTTTTCTCTCTCTCGGATATCCACCATTTCGGATCAGAGCCATTTTTATTTCTAAATGCACTTTTTAAAACTATAATTCAATGATAAATTTGTCCTTAGTTTGACTTTTATTTAAAATTTTCACATATATTTTCCCCATTATAACACCCCATCTTCTTTCACTTAAGAAGAACTTTTTTTTTTTTTTTTTTAATGTAACTTTGTACCTTTTGTCTTAGTTCATCTTTTTGAAACAAAAACAAACCCAAAACCTCGTAGGCACGTGCTTGTAAAAATTTAGGTCGTACATATACCGGTTATAAATATCAAGGTCATGGTTATCCGATGAAAAACATCTGGGGTTTTCATAAAGAGCACACAATCCTGAGTCTGTACATGATGCAAACAGCATGGCTCATTTCTCATTTTCATATTTCTGTTTTATTTCAACCCAGCAAGGACTTTATCATCAGAGGATCTCTGTGCCATTGTGAATGTCTCTATGGAGACAAAATGCATGGGTTGTCATTGACGGCGACAGTAATGACGATGGAGTGTAGGATAGTCATCGTTTTGCTGTCACTACTTAAAACAGTAGATGTAGATTTAAAATGTATCGTAGTGGGAGATGAAACTGAGGGAAAAAAATAACAGTGATAAATAACAGACAGTCGGCTTGTGAAATAAATGATTCAGGCTTAGTGATGGTGATGCGGTTCGGTAAAAATTCTCAAGTTGTAACTCTAAGTTTTTTCGTGACTGTATACTACTCTATACTTTTAATATGCTAGCATGTCTTCGAGAGTACAAGTAGTATGCTAGAATATACACTGTTCCATGTAAACTACTACTACTTTTAGATGTACTAATTATTATTATTATTATTATTATTATTATTATTATATAACTATAACTATTAATTATTATAGTAATAATTCTTATACCACAATAATTATATTATAATCAACAATAATAGTTATAGAATTTTAGTTATATATATTATTATTATTAAGCGAATTCCTAAAATATACTAAATATGTTTATATAACCTTTGTGAGGTGCCAAATTCTTTATAGCTTGAATTTCTTAAGGTGAATTTTCTACTAGTTGAATTTTAAGATATGAATTCAAACCGAATACATTCAGGTATCTGCAGTTTGGAACGAAATGAAATGTGTGTGTGCCAGTTATATCAATCTACACTACATACCTTCAAAATGTGAATTTAGAGGAAATCACACACTAATATTACACTTCCAGTAAATATACTTCTCTAGGTGTACTTGGTGAGTACAAGTAGTATACTAATGAACTATTACTTTTAGACGTACTTATAAAATAAATTGTTATAAATACTAATCATTATTATAGTTATGTGATGACATTTATATAATTAAAGTATAGTAATTATATTATAATAGTATACATGTATGAAATATTCTTAATACGTTAATATGTTATTGAATACTGTGAGAAAAAAAATGTGTTTTATTTTTTATAACTTGATTTCTTAAGGTGAATTTTCTACTTGCTGAATTTTTAAGAAAGGAATACACGCAAATATCTACACCGCATGAACTTAGAGGACATCACACACAAACTTTACACTTTCCTTTAATAGACTACTCTGAGTGTACTTGGAGAGCACAAGTAGTGCAGTTGGATACTTGTGAAGTAAACTATTACTTTTAGATGTGTTCATAAATAAAGCAATTATAAATACTTATAATTTTGTAGTTATAAATGGTATATTTAATTATATTATAGTATATAATATTTACGTAATTATATATGTGTGTATATATATATATATACACACACACACATATATATATATATATATATATATATATATATATATATACATATACACACATATATGTATATATATTAATAAGTTGTCAGTTAAAATTTATACTTGCAGAATTTTAAGAAATGAATTAAAACCTAATACATTCAGATATCTAGAGAAGTGAATTACAAACTAACTTCATAATAACTTTTAATATTCTAGTATGTCTAAGTATACTGGGAGAGTACACTAGAATACACTACTCCATTACTTTTAGTTGCATTAATATATATATATATATATATATATATATATATATATATATATATATATATATATATATATATATATATAAATATCAATAATAATTGTATGTATATAATTATACCATATTAATATTATATTATACAATATAATAATTTGTACATATATATTCTATATAGTAATAATAACACGAGTGATAAATATAATTGTGATAAACATCATTAAATATTGTGAAATAAGGTGCCAATGGTGAATTTTCTCCTCCTTTTTTTTTTTTTCCTTTTTAAGAAAGGAATGAAAACCTATTCGATCCAAATATCGTTAATTTGTGGTGAGAATTTAGGATCAGGTCGTGTTGAGTCAAACTGTACTACAAAACTTATTTTCTTAATACATTTCAGCATTATTTAAACGGGGTTCTGGACCTCTGTAATACTATTACCACGCCAACGCTATTCTGTCGTATTCATAAAATGTTCCATTTTATTCTGCAGAGTCATTTTTTGCAAAACAAATTTTCAAAAAAATAGCTCAAATTTTATCAGGTGTTTTTTTTTTTTTTTTTTCATCCCACCTAGATTGTTATCTTTTCTACTGTATGATGGTGCAGGGGGCAACGTCATGAGACTGAAGATGAAACCGTCCGATGTACAGGTAGTTTCCCCGAATATAGACAAAAATCTAGGGAATAAAACACAACACGGTTATAGGAAAACAATCGACGATGTGATGTGATACGGCTTGTTTCATTTCTCTTAAACCACAGCGACTTGGCAACAGTTTCTGCGAAACTGGAAAGTACGACGTCCTCTTTCCTGAAGACCTTCTCATGGTGGAACAGCGCCAAGCATATTAATGATTATCAGTGATAATGTATTAGGGAACGAGCACATTAATATCAATTTGAGTTCCAGCCAGCCAGCTGCCAGACCTGCTGTTAGAGAAAATGAATCAGAACCTTCTGACCAAACAGAATCGAGAATTTAACAGTGCTGTTGTGTCAAAATATCATATTTGCTGTATCATGCTAAGGTGCTCATGTACATATTACGCTGTGGTTTAGGATTTTGCATTGTGCTATGTTTTGAATTATGTTGCCGAGGAGGATGAAATGTCCTTGGCATAAAAGGATGAAAGCCAGTACGGCCAGTTCATTGCTGTAAATATGACTGACTCAGTGCTGATTTGCTTAGCCTGAGAGAGTGTGTGTGTGTGTGTGTGTGTGTGTGTGACTACTGACTGCTCTAAAATACATTACGTCTCGGTTTGCGATGCCGGGGCCCGCATCTCTGCAGCTCAGTCTTATGCGTTCACAGAGACGGAAACGCCTGCCTCAGAGTCGCTCAGGGTTTTGTGGCATGTTGAAGACTAAGCTGAGAACCAAGGAGTGAAGAGAGAGAGAGAGAGAGAGAGAGAGAGAGAGAGAGAGAGAGAGAGAGAGAAACAGAGAGAGGCGTAGAGACAGAGAGACAGAGATAGAGCTTGCGAGAGAGAGAGAGAGAGAGAGAGAGTCCGGGAGAGGGGTAGAGACAGAAAGAGGTAGAAGAGACAGAGAAAGAACGAGAGAGAGTGAGAGAGAGAGCGAGATAGAGAGAGAGAGATACTTGTAATCACTGGCACCATGATGAACTGATCATTCAACAGACCTTCAGACTGATGTTCTTTCTTTCTTTCTTTGTTTCTTTCTTTCATCCTTCCTTCCTTTTATTTGCATGCCCGGATATTCCTTCTTTCGTTCGTTCTTTCTTTCTTTCTCTTCTCCTACCTTATACTTCCTTCCTTCCTTCCTTCCTTCCTTCATTCCTTTTATTTGCATGTCCTGATATTCTAGCATTATTTTTCACCTTTCTCTCATCATTCTTCTCTTACTTGCCCTCTTTCTTTCTTTCTTTCTTTTCTTCTCTCCTACCTTTTATTTCCTTCCTTCCTTCCTTCCTTCCTTCTTTTTTTGCACGTCCTCATACTCTAGTATTCCTTCTCACCTTTCTTTTCTTCTTTTAGTTCTTCCTCCCTCTATTTCTTTCCTTATTTCTCATCTTTCTTTCCTTCCTTTCTTCCATCCATCCCCCGATTTCCTGATGTGCGGTTTTCATTTCTGTTACACGTCCTCGATTTTCACTTTTTATTATCCTTTTCTTACTTTTCGGTCCGTCTCACCTCCCTCCCGCCCTCCCGCCCCCCCCCCCCCCCATGTCGTTATTATCATTATTCCAGCCTCGAGCGTGTCCCGCTATTCGCTGTAGGAATATTTCCATATTATTGCTTTCTGAAGGAAACATTAGAGATGATTTATTTCTGTACTTGCTTTTCCGAGGACCAGGAGTTCATGTTATATGTCTGAATGCCTTTGAAATCCTTACAATTAAATAAAGAAACCCCGGATTTTGTTCGGAAAGTTTATTACAGCTGCGTCTCGAAACCCCCCCCCCCCCTCCCTCCCCTCCCCTCCCTCCGTCCCCCGCTCAGTTATTTTGTTGAAGTGCTGTTAGAGTTAATAACATCGTAAACGTCCGTACTCAGACGAGCCGCTTGACTGATCGATGGCGATTGTAAACCGGTGACTCAATCAGGCGGTTTAGTGAAGCGTGCAGTGATGATGGGAAATGTAATGTCTTCATATTCCTGCTATACCCTTTTCATTTCAGCGTTTAATTCCTTCCCTACCGCACATGCTCACACTTCTTTACATAACCAGCTGCTTTGCATTGCTTGTGATGCAGCGTGTATCCGTGCGTCTCTCAGTTCGATATCTCCCAGCTCAAAGCTACGCGCTGGTATTAATGTTCAAAGAGTTACAAGGCTCCTACATGACGGCGGTGAACGTTTGTCTCTCCGCCTGTGTTCTGTTTTCAGCTCGTTACACGATGAAGCTCCGAGGCTGCCGATTGTGTTTCTGTCTCTGTCCTTTAGTCTCGTTCTCAGTTCGACTTTCTGTCTGTCAAACCCGCACCTGAGATGCGTCATTATCGGCCTCACGTTAAAGACTGATGCACACTTTCTAGTAAAGTAGACCTAATGAAAGTATATGCATCCTGTTGCGTACTCTTTCCCTTCCTGTATTATTGGTTTGCTTTTTGTCTTCATTTTTTTTTCTTTTCATCTTTTTCCCCCTCTGTTTCTGACATTTTCTCTCATTCGCGCACTTTATCTTTTCTTTTTCTCCGTCCTCGTGTTTTCTCATTGTCTACCAGCCTTTTTCTTTCTTTCTTTCTGTCTTTCTTTCTCTCGCTTTTCCCGTTCCCTTACTGCTTTCCCTTTCTCAAGTTTCTTACTTCTTTTGTGATTTCCTTCCTTTCTTCCTTCCTGTCTGTCGTTTTCTCTCTCACTTTCCTTGTTTCCTTACTACTTCCTGTTTCCCTTGTATCTTACTTCTTTTGTTATCTTTATTTATTTATTTTCCCTGTTTTCTTACTGCTTCCTGTTTCCCTATTGTTATTTCTATTCTTCCTTTCTTTTTTTCTTTCCTCTCTGTTTTTCTCTCACGTTTCCCATTTCCTTCTGTTTTCCTAGTATATTCTTCTTTTGTTATTTCCTTCCTTCCTCTCTATCTTTTTCTCTCCCACTTTCCTTGTTTCATTACTACTTCCTGTTTCCTGTTTCCCTAGTTTCTTACTTCTTTTGTTATATTCTTTCTTTCTTTCTTTCTTTCCTCTCTATCATTCCCCTATTTTCTTACCTCTTCCTGTTTCCCTAGTTTCTTACTTTCTTTCTTCTTTCTTTCTGTCCTTCTTTGTTTCTTTTTTCTTTCTTTCCTTCTTTCTTTCTTTTTTCTTTCGTTCCTTCATTCTTTCTTTTTTCTTTCGTTCCTTCTTTCTCGTTCTTCTTTCTGAAATGATTCACATGAAACTTGAAAGACATACAGGATGAGATTCTGAAGTCATATGCAAAGTTTAGAGTGTGGGTCTTTCCTCAGGGGGGGTCATTCCTCAGGGCGGGTCATTCCTCAGAGCGGGTCATTCCTCAGGGCGGGTCATAACTCAGGGCGGGTCATAACTCAGGGCGGGTCATAACTCAGGGTGGGTCATTCCTCAGGGCGGGTCTTTCCTCAGGGCGGGTCATTCCTCAGAGCGGGTCATAACTCGGGGGGGGGGTCATTCCTCAGGGTGGGTCATTCCTCAGGGCGGGTCATTCCTCAGGGCGGGTCATTCCTCAGGGCGGGTCATTCCTCAGGGCGGATCATTCCTCAGGGCGGGTTATTCCTCAGGGCGGGGCTAAGATTATGTAACTGTTTCTCAGGAACCTAAAGTCCGATTGAGACTTTTGACATTTAGTGTGCTGCATCGTTCTGCTAATCTGTAATTGTATTTTAATTAGAAGAAATGCAAATCTAGTTGTTAATACTTGAGCATGCCCTGGTATTGTGTATAGAAATATTATTATATTATTGCAGTCTTAAGTAACGATGATAAAAGCAGTGTTTTTGTTTTTGGAGGATTTAATCTGCTTGTATGCCTTTGTACTGTTTAAAATGAAACAAAAAAAATCTCATTTTGTTGAATGTTTTTGTGCATGAATTGAATAGGGCCTTGCCTGTTAGTGCACTGTTCATATTGTGAAATAAATTAGAAGGTTTGGAAAGTTAAACTGCATTTCAGTTGCAGTTTAATCATGAACGATTAATGTGGGTCCTGAGGCAAGAGGAGTTGAGAACCGCTGCTCTACATAACCTACACTATTATTGTGCTGTTCCTACCACTTTTTCTCCTAAACAGTGTGCTTTCTTGGTTTGCAGGACAATGGGGATGAGACCCACAGGATTGCGCCATCCCCCGTGGTCCATGTTCGGGGACTGTGTGAGTCGGTGGTGGAAGCTGACCTGGTGGAGGCCTTGGAGAAGTTTGGAAACATCTGGTAAAAATGTTTAGATCAATCTGTTCTATTCTAGATCGGTGAGATCAAACAGATCAGTGGGAAGAAATAGATTCACGAGATCAGTGCGATCAACGTGGTCAACTCGGTCAAATAGATTAATAAGATCAAAGACATCGGTGAGATAAAATACATCGGTGAGATCAGTTGCTTCAAATAGATTCATGAGATCAGAATGATTTATGGGATCAAACGGATCAATTACATCAATTTGATCAAATACATCAGTGAGATCAAGGAGATAAATGAGATCAAATAGATCCACTGCAGTGTAGGTGAATACATTATAGAGAGAAATAGGGGAGTAAATCTTATTTATCATTTATCAGCCATAACATTAAAACCACCGACAGGTGAAGTGAATAACATTGATTCTCTCGTTAAAATTTTAATTGTGACGGCTAGACGAGTGGGTCAGAACATCTCCAAAATGGCGGGTCTTGTTCCTGGTATGCAATGGTTAGTACCTACCAAAAGTGTTCCAAGGAAGGACAACCGGTGGACCAGCGACAGGGTCATGAGTGCCCAAGGCTCATTGATGCGTGTGAGGAGTGAAGGCTAGCCCGACTGATGAATCACGTTTTCTTTTACATCATGTGGACAACCGGGTGTGTGTGTGTGTGCGTTGCTTACCAGAAAAAGATGTCACCAGGATGCACTATGGGAAGAATGCAAGCTGGTGGAGGTAGTGTGATGCTCTGGGCAATGTTCTCCTGGGAAACGTTGGGTTCTGGCGTTCATGTGGATGTTACTGTGACACGTACCACCTACCTAAACATTGTTGCAGACCAAGTGCAATCCTTCATGGCAACGGTATTCCCTAATGTCAGTGGCCTCTTTCACAGGATAATGCTCCCTGACACGCTGCAAATATTGTACAGGAACGGTTTGAGGAACATGACAAAGAGTTCAGGGTGTTGACTCGGCCTCCAGATTCCCCAGATCTCAATCCGATCCAGCATCTGTGGGATGTTCTGGACAAACAAGTCGGATCCATAGTGCTCCATGATTGGTGCATGGAATAAAGCACAGCAGGATTTGCTGTTAGAGGAAAATAATCAACAACAAGGTGGTGTGATATGTATTATTATTTTCCAATAATACCATGTCCAGTGTGTTTTATTCCTCTTATACACAGCAGTTTTCCAACTAAATCTTTTTTATTTATTAAAGAACGACACTTATGTACTAGCAGCTATAAACGCTCGTTCCCTGACCAGCTTCTTTTTTAATTGGACTTGGAGAAGAAATTTTAATCCCCGTTTACCGCAAATCATATCAACCTGATTTTATTGTGCAGCACTTTAGCCCTTTAATTATACTGTAAATAATGTTCACTTAACTTATAAAACTAACCAGCGAACAAACAACAGGACACAACAGGACACCAACAACAGGACACCGAGTACCTCATTTAGAGGTACTCGGTGGACGGCAGTGGACGATCCACATAATCTAAGTCTAATAAATGTCGATATGGTGAAGTCTTCGTCAGGAGGTGATTATTTAAGATTTATGGAAGGAGTCTCCAGTTCTGGTGCTTTGTAACTTTCATTGCTCCATGGGAAAGGACAGACGAGTTTCCGGTTTCTTGGTAACTTCACAAGCTACGTTTTTTTTTTTTTTTTCTACTGGATATTCAAGGCTGGTGATGATAGGAACTAACTTGTTTCACACATGTTCGACAAGATTAAAAGTAACCATAAATGGATAGAAAGTATGACGTTTACTAATAAGATTTTTTAAAAAAAACAGCTTCAGAGTGGTAACCTTCGTCACACCGCATCACACATGCCGTTGATTATTTTCCTGTAGCAACGCATCCAGTAGTGTTTTATTTCTTAGCTCATTAATTTAGTATAACATATTAACATATACAAAAATATAGTTTTTTGCATGAGGCTAAAGTTGCTTTGCAGCTGCAGTGGAAAATTTTTTAAAAATTTGATAATAAAAATCATTTCTGGGGCGCACGGTGGCTTAGTGGTTAGCACGTTCGCTACACACCTCCAGGGTCGGGGGTTCGATTCCCACCGTGGCCCTGTGTGTGCGGAGTTTGCATGTTCTCCCCATGTTCCTCCGGGTACTCTGGTTTCCTCCCCCAGTCCAAAGACATGCATGGTAGGCTGATTGGCGTGTCCGAAGTGTCCGTAGTGTATGAATAGGTGTGTGAGTGTGTATGTGATTGTGCCCTGCGATGGACTGGCACCCTGTCCAGGGTGTACCCCGCCTTGTGCCCGATGCTCCCTGGGATAGGCTCCAGGTTCCCCCGTGACCCTGAAAAGGATAAGCGGTATAGAAGATGGATGGAGGAAATTGTGTAAAATGTATTTTTGGCTACTCCTTCAGCTTTTTCGTTGTATGTATTTAGAGAACATGACAGCATCACTGAGATCATTCTCTCTCTCCAAATGTGAAAGTGTTATAGGAAGTCTTTAGTCACTGACTTTTAATTCAGGGTTATTAATATCAGTGGGAAGCTCTGGCTTAAACGAAAGGCATATTTAATTACAACCCCAATATTCCCAAAAAAGTTGTGACGCTGTGTAAAACGTAAATGAATGTCAACAAAAACAGAGTGCATTGAATTGCAAATCTCATAAACCCATATATTATTCACAATAGAACATAGACTCCATATCCACTGTTTAAACTGAGTAAATGTACCATTTTAAGAAAGAAAAAACAAGGTCGTTTTGAATCCGATGGCCGCAACACGTCTCAAAAAAGTTGCGACGGGGGCATCAAAAGAACAATTGGTCGGTGAGAGACTTAATGGCTCTTTTTTTTTATGTTTAAAACATTCGAACGTCATTTCAGATGTGTTCAAGGTAATTCATGAGTCCTCCATTTAAAAAATTCATATAGCTGAGCTTTGAATATACAAAATTCATGTAGCTCCTATTCAAACTGAAGGTCGCATTACAGTGGAATTAATAGTATTTAGGGGATTTGTGGAGATATACGGGAAAAGAGTTTAGCTTGTGCGAGTTGCCGTATCATGAAACGTTATGATTGCTCTCCCCCCTGCCATTAGATATGTTGGATAAGGTCAGTGTGTGATAATGATGTACGGAGGGTATCAGATGGCACGGGATTAGACCCGATGCTTCTTTCCGGTGCAGCTGAGTGGAAATAGAGTAGCACATTAGGGTATTTTTAGGCCGGCAGGAACATCAGCGAAGGACTCTGTGAGAACGCCTTATAGGAAGCGGCAGGCTGTGACATTGTATTTAAGCCGCAGTAGATGTTTCCCAGAACTGTCGCGTTAACTTGAGACTGCAGTGAGACAAAGTTAGAATATACAGGTTAAATACAAGGCTGCAAGGCAAGAAACAGGGAGCAAATAAAGTCGTTCATCTAATTAGGAGAAATAGATGGTAAATGGCGCACTTATATCCAAAGCACTTTACACTGGTTCTCATTCACCCACACCAATGGTAGCAGAGCTGCCATGCAAGGCACTAACTTGCCATCGGGAGCAACTTGGGGTTCGGTGTCTTGCCCAAGGACACTTCGGCATGTGGAGTCACGTGGGCCGGGAATCGAACCGCCAAGGCTACGATTAGTGGACAACCCGCTCTACCACCTGAGACACAGCCGCACAAGATACTGTAGAATGGTAGTCGAGTCAATGATCTCAGTTTGTTGTGATGTCTGTTTAATCTTCACATTCGCAAACGGGTCGATTTAAACCATTATGGAAAATTTCCAAAGGATTTCCACACGGGAGCTCATGCGTCATCCCATGTAAGGGTCCAAGATGAGATGCTGCAATCGTGTGAAATATTTTTTGTATATGCACGACTGAACCCCATGAAAATTCCTGGTACATCTAAAGTCGAACATGTCTTTGGGATGCGCATGAATCCGATAATGGCACGTCCATAAATCCATAAATCCCATAGGATCCCATACAAACAGATTAGAACAGAACAGGGTGTGATGATATAGGAAAATAATTAACAAATTCTACTTCTTGTGATATCCTGAAATTTATTAAAGAACATTTCATGCTTGTTTTAAAAATCTATTTATAGTTACATTTACTGTTGTGGAGCATCCATGAAATAAGCAGCTATAAACAGTTCCCTTATGTGTCTCTCTTGCGTCTCTCTTTTGTCATGCTACTGAGAAACCAGAAAGTGCAAAGTCCTCTGTCCTGGAGACTTTCCTGTGTTGGGAAAACGTAGTTAAAATATGCTCACACTGGAGACTCCTTCCATAAATGTTAACCATCTCCCTGAACAGAAAACCTCAGCATGTCAAAGTTGTTTTTTGTTAGGTTTATGCTGCGTGTCCACCATACAAGTCCCTCTGAATGAGCTGTTACTATAGAAGCAGTAATGCAATAGAACAAGCACAGTAATATAATCCTGGCTGCTTATAAAACGAAGATTGAGGACGACTTCGACAACAACCACACAAGGCAGGTGTGGCAGGGGGTCCAGCACATCAGCAGTTACAAATCCGAAAACCTTTCGGTCGGTGATGCTTCGCTGGCGGAGGAGTTGAAACACTTCTTTGCCCGCTTCGAGGTGGAGCAACCGGAGGAAACCACATCACATCCACCAGTCCAGAGCAGCCACATCCTCACTGTGGAGGAGCATGAGGTGAGGCACACACTGAGGGTGGTGAACCCGGGCGGTCCCAATGCCGTCTCGGGGCGGGTGCTGATGGACTGTGTGGACCAGCTGGCTGGGGTCTTTACCAAGATCTTCAACCGGTCCCTATACCAGTCCACCATCCCACCCTGCCTGAAATGCTCTACTATAGTTCCACTGCCAAAAAAGGCCAACATCAGCAGCCTGAATGACTACCGTCCAGTGCCACTTACTCCCCTCACCATGAAGTGCTTCGAGAAACTGGTCTGGATTTACATAATCTCAAACCTTCCACCCACGCTTGACACACACCAGTTTGCTTACAGAGCTAACAGGTCCACAGAGGACGCCATAGCTACAGCTCTCCACACTGACCCGTTTAGAGCGGCGGGGGAGCTATGCTAGGCTGCTCTTTGTGGACTTTAGCTCTGCATTTAACACCATACTCCCTCACAGACTGGTGACCAAACTGTTAAACCTGGGACTACCTCACTCAATCTGCTTCTGGATTAAGGACTTCCTGTCAGATCGCTCCCAGAGTGTGAGACTAGGTCCCACATCTCCTCAGCCCTCAGGGCTGTGTGCTGAGCCCCCTGCTCTACACCATGACTGCACCCCCGCCCACCCCAGCAACAGCATCATTAAATTCGCGGATAACACCGCCGTAGTGGGGCTCATCTCTGGTGGGGGATGAGTCCGCTTATCGGGACGTGGTGGAGCGGCTGTCTGTGTGGTGCACAGATAACAACCTGGTCCTCAAGACCACCAAAACCAGGAAGCTGATATTAATCTACAGGAAAAATAAAACGGATATTCAGCCCCTTTTCCTCAGCGGGGAATGTGTGGAGAGGATCCCAGACTTCCGGTTCTTGGGCGTGCACATAGAGGAGGACCTAACCTGGAGCACTAACACCACAGTACTGGTAAAAAAAAAAGGCACAGCAGAGACGTCCTTCCCTGAGAATCCTTACGTAGAACCACCTCACCCAAAAAGTGCTTCTGTCCTTCTACTGCTGCTCCATGGAGAGCATACTGGCTTATTGTATCTGTGTGTGGGTTGCCAGTGGCACAGAAACAGAGACTAAATTGCTCCAGAGGGTCATCACCACCGCCCAGAAGATTATTGGCTGCCCGCTACCCTCCCTGGAGGATTTTACAGTTCCCACTGCCTCGAAAAAGACCAGAACATACTAAAAGATCCATATCACCACGGACACTCCCAGTTTGAACTGCTGCCCTCGGGCAGATGTTTCAGGACAATGAAAACACAAGCAAATAGATTAAAAGACAGTTTTTATCCAAAAGCAGTAGCAGCACTAAACACTACTTGAATGCAGTATTAGGGAGATGCAGTGAAATGTTGTGCGGTATGATGTGTTTTCATTTCCTTTTAGAATCTTTCGTTTTTATTGATATATTTTTATACCTACTTTTAGAGGCTCTATTATATTTATATTTATAAACCTGTTGCACTTTATTTGATGTTGCACTGATCGGATTGCACGAATGCAGTTTCGTTGATTTGGAGAATTAGTAACTACGGGGGCAAACACATTTTCACACAGGCCCAGTTGGTATTGGAGAACTTTTTTGCTTCAGTAAATCACATTATCATTTAATAACTTCAATAAATAACATTATCATTTTGTGTTTACTCGGGTTAACTTTGTTTTATCTTAGAACTTGTTTTAACTTCTGAAACAATTCAGTATGAGATATGAGACATGAGTATGAGACAAAAACAGACGAAACCTTTTCACAGCACTGTACCTCCAGCGATAAAGCCTAACATTTTAAATGCAGTTCTCTAAAAGAATCTGGAGCTTCCAGATTCGCCATTCAGCGTCAGAACCTACATCAAGTGAGTCTGATGCTGAGACCACTTAAACATAAATATGGCCAGCTGATGCAAATATTATAATCAGAAATTAGAATGATTTGTATATCATGCAAAGCAGCGCTCTGACTCTCATGTTGGAAGCGCACAGAGGAAAAAGACAAATGAATTTTCATAGCTCAGGGACTGCTGTGATCTTTCATTTATCACCCTGGTGCCACATCACCAAAATATATCTGGGCAAATATTAGTATTGGTCCTAGAATTAATGGGATCCAGTTGGTGCCTTTCTTATCACATTAAATTAGTTTTTATGTACAGAGAAGGGAGGATTAAACAATAATATGTTAAAATCTCATTTCTTCTCCCAACTCTCCTTGCAGCTACGTGATGATGATGCCGTTTAAGAGGCAGGCGCTGGTGGAGTTTGAGGATGTAGAGAGCGCTGACCGCTGCGTGGGCTGTGGCTCCAGAGAGGCCGTTTACATCGCAGGACAGCAAGCCTATTTCAACTACTCCACCAGCAAGCGCATCACACGGCCCACAAACGCAGACGACCCCAACAGTGGAAACAAAGTGTTGCTGCTCTCCATTCAGAACCCACTCTACCCCATCACTACAGTGAGTATGATCCAGTAAAACGCACCATGTCGTTTTAAAATCTACACCATGGAGATTTTATAAAGAGCTGTTTAGATGTATCCTAAACCTGACAATCTGTTACACTGCATTCATGTGATGAGTGACATGTAGTGCCAACATTATCATAACAGCAACATCCTGTATTATCAAGTCAATCATCAAGTATCTACTGCTCAGGAAATATCCTTCGAAGAAAAGGGGAGGTGAAGGATTAATCTAGCTTCCTGTGCGACCTCACAGTTTCTTAAAAATCATTTCAAATCTGTCTTTGGTTTTTTTTTAACAGGGTTATGTTTTTTTTTTTTAAATCAATGTGTCATTGCGTTCTGACCAATTAGTGACATAATTTACAGATTAATTTACCTGCAATCTGTTGTTTTGGTATATGAACGATTAAAGTTATAATGATAAAACATGAAAAATAAAGTGCCCATGCAATCAAAATGGAAGTTTTGTGGCTTTTAACATGAATATGTTCGCCATAAGGTTATCTGTAAGCGTGTAGTGTGTTCCAAAACATTGACATTCAAAATGCACAGTCTCTGTCTACCACCAATACGGATCAACAATTTTGATGACATCATTCTGCACTTCATCAGATTTTCTGTCCAATCAAATGCTCTCTAGAATCTCAAGTGTCCCACCCCCAGCGTTATAAAAATACATGGTACTAACTGTCAAATACGGTTTAACCTGGGCTGTGAGGTAAGCTTTAAGAAGCTAGAGGGGCAACTCGATTTGTCCCGCCCTGACTTCCTGTTTCAGTGTAAATTTCGTCGACACTTCGAATTACGCTGCGCGTTTCAAAGCACTTCATGGGGACTTTAATGATACTCATATTGCTCATTTAGAGGTCTGGAATTTGAAGGAATTCCTTTCCAGGCCTGAAAAGTGTGAAAATTTACAACATATTTTGGAAAACGTATGGCTATTATGTTGTCAAAAGTAAGATTTTATGACACTTAGGATCTAAATCCGATATCTGTAAATTTATGATATGGTTCTCCCTTTGCTTTGTGGTTCCCACGACACCAAGCACCATGTCATTTTGTTTATGTTTTGACACGTGCCTTTGTTGATCTCTTACCTATCGTGTTCACCTGTCTTGTGTTAGCCCCTGATTAATTTGTCTAGTAGTTGACCCTGTCTGTGTTATGACCCCCAAAATAGACAACGTCTCTCGGTTTGCCCTCAATTAAAAAACAAGCCGAGCACAGCAATTGGAACCTGCCTTATCTCACGTCATGCTACGACATTTCCACGACATGGTTAATGTCATGACCTTTAAAAAAAAAAAAAAAAAAAAAAGCTGAAAGAAAAACTGAATTTTTTTTTGCACAATGAAAGAGGATGTGAAACACAAAGTCAATCTGAAAGACTAAGGAGGATATGAAAAGATAGATGTTTTTAATCTGGGTGTCAAAGGTGAAGATGGAAGAACAATCTCCAGATTGAGGTGGAATGACATTAAAACGACCTCCTCAAGGTGAAAAACCTGAGGCAGAAAGTGTTCAGAAGGTGTTGACTCATTAGTGTGGTAATTTGAATTTGCTTGCATCGCACCTGGTTACCATGACTGCTGCAGTCCTTCAACTCCCAACACATTGCTAAATCACCAGGGTCACAACAACAATACCAAATCAATAACAAACAGCCTTGAAACGTACCTCAGTCCCCTATCTCAAGCCCAGCGCTGAGAGCTAAAAAAATAAAATAAATCTACAACAACAACAAAAAAAACAAGAGTACTAACAATGACAATCATCTAGTGCACTAATCTCGCTAATGGCTAGTTAGAAGAAACCTCATTGATCATCATTATGTGAGTTCCGACTTCAGGAGCCGCCAGCCGAAGCCCCTGCAGGTTTCTCTTATAGATCAGTGTCCTGAAGAGACAAAATCAAGACTACATAATAGGCCCTGCTGTACCGCTAGGTTAAGTGGTGTGGAACGTTCAATAGAAATAGATCTGCATATCAAAAGGCACCAGGCTTGATTAATAAGCTGATGCTGTTCTGAATCCGATGCAGTTTAATTCTAATCACCGCGCGAAAGGGACTCAAGGTTCCTTTCAAGAACATTCAAACTAACTGTCCCTCAGTGGTGGAATGAACTTCCAACCTCAATCCGGTCCGCAGATTCTCTCACCATCTTCAAAAAACAGCTAAAGACCCACCTCTTCCGTGAACACCTAACCAACCCACCCCAAAAAAAAAATATAAATAAAATAAAAAAATGTACTCTGGCACTTACACCTCGACTCTGTGCACTTTGCTTCTTCTGGAACTCAATTAAAGATCTTGTATAGTAGCACTCACTTTGTTTGTATTTTCTAATTTGTAAGTCGCTTTGGATAAAAGTGTCCACTAAATGAATAAATGTAAAATGTAAATGTAATTGTGCGATGTATCATGTGCGATTCATGGAAGCGCTCTTTGTAAATGATTATGTATCAAGTACTTCTTTCTGAATTGGGACACTCTTCTGTTTCATGTTACAGGATGTTTTATACACAGTGTGCAACCCTATCGGCAACGTGCTACGCATCGTCATCTTCAAGCGCAACGGGATTCAGGCCATGGTGGAATATCCTTACTGGATAGAGGCACACAGGAGGATCAGTAACAGGGAATTGTGTTGTGAAAATCATTTATTGACACATGTCGAGTCCATACACGTACACAGACACCATCTTATTAGATAAGATTCAAACTGTACTGCCAAGTACTAGCGCAGTGAAATACAGTCACGTGCTTTTATCACATGCTGATTCCGGCTTCATTAGCATGAGATTCTCTCACAGGCCGTCAGTAAATGGGGCTAGCTCTGGGTATGAGCGAAGTAAGCAGCTGTGTTTTGACCCATCTGTAAAAAAAAAAAAAAAAAAAAAGCTAACATGACCTAAGCATGTCTGGCTAAAGGGTGCTTTCACACTTGGTGTTTATTTATTAATTTATTTATTCTTTGGGGGGGGTGTTGCCCAGAGCACCTGTTGTGCTAACACGATCGAAAAAAAGCGCCTCACACAACCTTTGTCACACAAAGTCACACAACATGTAACGCTCTTTCTAGTCCTAGTGAATAGTTGTCGAACTAATTACCCTAGCTGAATATCTAGACTAGATTTTTAAAAAAAATTATCACTAATGAAGGTGAAATGGTGATTGTTTTATCTCCGGAGATGAAATGAGCAATTGTTAGCTTCTCAGCTAGAATGAAACAATATTAAAGGGTGAGCTAACTAGCATAGCTAGCTAGCTAACTGACTAGCAACATACACTGGGTGCCTGTCTAACTAGCTAAATGTAACAATGGCTATGAATTCAGATGAAATCTTCCTCTCTATGATTCTTTAGACAGAAGAACCATGTTTAACGAGTACATTTTCACCCCTTCACACTCCTCAGCTTACCTTATTTTCACTTTTTGGTTTGTTTAATTATGTGCGGAATGAGTGAGCATGTTGTTCGCCTTCTCTGTAGCTTTGAGCTACTTGCATAACTTGCCTATATGATGCCACAGCCGTCCCAAAAAATAGACAAGTCGTGCTACATTTTTTGTTAAATTGCATTGGCAATGAAATATTTTTCATTTAACATCTCCTTGTGTTCGCTCACTAACAAAACAAATTGTTTTTAGATAGCTTGCTTGCCGTCCAGTTTGCGAACTGATTGGTTGTGGGGGAAAAAAAAAAAACGCATGATGTCACTTGGCTCTACTTTGAAAATATGAAGTTCTGCTGTGACCAAAACATCCCGCAAGCTTTTTTTGGCAACATTCCACTCACCTTGCGTCCACTTCCGATAGGATTATATGTAAAGTATGGTCTAGCGATTGAAAAGATTGCCCGTGCCAAAGATAACTTCTGTTATCTCCTTTGCTTTAACCACCACATTAATGTACGGAAGTTATATCCGTAGCTTATATGTCTATTTCTTGTCCATTTATCGTGGACTCTTTATTTATGTTGTTGCTAATGGAAAAACGGTTTCAGTACCACGTCAGTCTCGGATCAGAATCCGGACCCCCAAAAGACTAAGGCCGGCCCAGTGCACATTTACTGAGGGCAACACACTCAACAATCTGAAGCCTAACATTGTTGAGATGCTCAGCTTCACTGGGAGACGACTTTTGCTGATGGAGAAAAAAAAAAATCTCAACATGACGTTCGTCCTCTGTGTCTCATGGAAGTAGGTTACTCAACAAAAGTGCACTCTGATTTTGCTCTAATTTACACAGTGGCTTCAAAAGCTACTCAGGAAAGCTGAGCGTTTAGATGGATATTACAAAGTGAATTTCCTGATGTATCTGAGCTTTATTAGTGGTTGTACTGTTATATCTAGCATTCCCATATTACAGCCCATCAAAGTAGAAAAAAGCCAGAAGGGACTTCATTATTGCACATGTACACATCTTGCTTGGCTTCGCCTCCTAATATGCTTCTCTGAACAGTGGCTTGAACATATGGACTCGCAAAATGTTTACACAGCTAGCCCTGGCTTTGACTTCGCCAGGCCACTATGCAGCCCACATTGTTGTGTCTCCGGATTATTATCCCCTGCATATGTTTTCTCACAGAATTGGGCTTGTGATAAGAGAATCTTTTTTTCTCTGTTCTTGCCAGACGTGTTGTTAAACTTTCAGACTGGATGTTTTGCACACGTCTGTGTTTACGAATGCAGAAAGCGTAAGCATTTCCAAACTTCTCATGAGGTAGTGAACAATGGCAGCAATTATTTAAACATTTTTTGTAAATTTGAGGCAAAAACTGAGCCAAAGGACCGAAAAGCCATGCATTTTGAACATTCGGACTGAGGAAATGTCTTAAATTAGTTATTTATCAGTCCGTACAGGATTTCGCAGAAGTTTTTGTGATTGTTGCGCTGCTCGGTTTTGCTGCGGCTTTTTTGCCAAATTTGCGAATTTGCTGAGTTTTTCTGCTTTTTTTCGCTGAAAAGTACTTGAATTGGCAAAATTGTAATTGCACGGTCTTTCGCAGTGATGTTTGTCGGTAAATGAGACCTTTTATGGTAAATGGTCTGCACTTATATAGCGCTTTTTTAACCTTGGTTTAACTGGTTCTCATTCACACACACACACCAATGATAGCAGAGCTGCCATGCAAGGCGCTAACTTGCCATCAAGACCAACTTGGGGTTCAGTGTATCACCCAAGGACACTTCGGTATGTGGAGTCACATGGGCTGAGAATCGAACTGCTGACCCTACGATTAGTGGACAACCCTCTCTACCACCTGAGCCACAGCCGCTCAATCTGTCTTATGTTTGGATGCATGGATCGAAGAGGGCTTTGGCTTAATGCATGTTGTGACGATGTCTTGGTGCAAATCTGCGGACAATCTGCGGCAATTTTGAAAAGTTGCACGCCCCTGCAAATATTGTGGAGTTTGCTTGATTTTGTTTAATTAATTTTGTCCGAGTGCAAAATCTTGGAGGAATTGATTTATATAATTGTCATTTATTTCGTGCCGGACTCAGGGTTCGCAGGTGCTCGGGTGATTTTTGCGATTTCTGTCACTAGCTGCGTTTACATGGACAACAATAATCCACTCTTAATCCGATTAAGACCGTACTCTAATTAAGAAACTAGCATGTAAACAGCAATTTTTACTTACCTTAATCTAATTAAGGTCATAATCGAAGTAAGCAATAATCTAAAGACAGGTGGAGTACTCCTGTTTTAGTCGCATTATGGACGTGTAGTAGTGACATGTAAACACCTTAATCACATTATGAGCGTCGTGTGGGAGTTTTCACCGCATTTTGCTCGGCTGTGTCCCAAATCGCATACTTTCCTACTATAGGCCTGTAGTGGGGAAAAATACATGTATCTCGGCTACTATATAGACGGTAACTACGCGATTTGGGACACACCCACCGCTTCAAGCAGTCGTCTATTAGCACGTATAGCATGACAAATAATTAACTGCACTTAAAGCGTTCGTAAAAAAAATAAATAAAAACACGCAAAACTGTATACGGTACCATAACGAAGACGAACTGTATGTTGATACGTGAAATTCTGGAGGGACGTCGGACGGCGTGACGCGGTGACGTAATGACGCGGGCTGTTAATCTAATTATGTTCTAAAACATGTAAAACGGGAACATGACAGGAGTATTCTAAAAGCGACTCATGTAAACACCATAATCACATTATTATCTTACTCAGATTAAGGTCAATAATTAGATTACTGCTGTCCATGTAAACGTAGTCACTGTCTCTGTCACCGTTTTCTCTCAGTGTAATCCTGATTAATGAATGAAATGATATTACGAGTTCGCTTTCAACCCTACACATCCCTCAGACAGTGTTTTTTAGTTGCATTTTGGTTTGTTTAATTATATGCAGAGTGAAACCAGACCATACTAAACTGCAACACCCCCCCCCCTTTCAATTAGAAGGCAGAAGTGTATAACTAGTTATCAGTTCACGCCTAGTTTTTGACTGGATTGAGTCCTAAATGCTCAGATGCCTGCAGTGACTTGGGCTTTGCTATGATTTTCCTTGACTGGCTGTCCTCTACATTCGAATCAGTCCAGAATGCCCAGAAGGCCAAAGCGGCCCTCAACGGAGCCGACATATACGCCGGCTGCTGCACACTGAAAATCGAGTACGCTCGGGTAAATCTGCAGCGCTCACACACACACACACATACTCCTGCACACACTTACACACAGTCACACACATACACACACCCACCGGTGGAGCCTAACACACATGCACTGCCGCTGTGCTTTCTCTCTCCCTCCCTCATTTTAGCCCTCACGCCTCAACGTCATCAGAAACGACAACGACAGTTGGGACTACACCAAACCCTTTTTGGTCAGACGAGGTAAGAGACAGGTCTGGGAGTGTGTTTACGTGTGCGTGGGTGTAAATGCATGGCAATCTTTGCTTATGGACACTGTTTTCCCTCATCTACATTATGTCTTGTTCATGTTTGTGTATGCATTTGTATTCTGAAATTTCTTTCAAACTTGTCATTCTTCCGCTGGGGCTATGAAAGGCATGAGAGCCAAAAAAAAATGCTGTGTGGTCCACAATGACATCCTTTCAGCTGGAGGCGCATTTACATTTATATTTATTCCCTTTGGGAGATGCTTTAATGCGAGGCAACTTCCAAGTGAGGCAGAATACAAACCAAGCATCTATATGCTAAATGGGCTGACAATGATACAAGAACTGCAGAGCAAAATATCCACCAGTTGATCAAACTCTCATAGGAGATATAGTGAGAGTCACAAATACATGGACAGGAGTGAAAAAAAGAGAGGACTGTAGTATAAAGCACCAGTACAATGACCCGTGCATACTTCCGGTTAACAATTTATTGGGTATAATCATTTCCATTCAAAACACCAATAGCAGCGTTTCAGAGTAGCCATGTCTTACTTGTCATGTATTCCCAAGTGATTATACATGAAGGAAGATTCCTTGGATTCCATAGATTCATGCTAGTCGAAACGTACCAGGACGATTTGTAAGTGGTTCAGAATTAGATCTGTCCTGATCCTCTTTAGTTGGAACAACTGTTGGAAAGCCAATGAGAATCCTTATACAACAGGCCAAAAAGCTTGCCTAATCATAACGTTAGCTGCTAGGCTATCGACGTCCATTCGTTCATTCATGTCCAGTTACCACTTTATCCGGGACAGGATGTGGAATCTATTTCCTAGAAACTCTTGGCATGAGGAGGGAATACATTGCTTCAGCAGCTCCGAAAAGGCATTCGTTTTCAGACCTGGAAAGCTTTCACATTTCAAGAAAGTGTGAATGGAGAAAGTATGAATACTTGTTTGGCAAGTATTCATTTGATTTATTTTTTCTTTCTGATCATCTCGATATTATAAAGATAAAAGCTGTAAGATCAGGAGATCACCTGAATATAACACACTCTGAAGGTTAGCTGGTCCGACCTTGGTTGTAGTAAGAAAAAGGAGTAAAGCTTGACAGTGATGTAGTATTGAGTCGAAGGAATTGCTGGCACGAAGAAGCTTTGTCCCTTGCAGCTTGAGCTGGAGATGGCAATCCTTCATCAAGGTTGAGATTTCGATGAGGCATGCTGTCCTACTTGAAGAAGGACAGGTCGTGTAGACCTTCAGCATAGCCTGCAGAAGAGGATTATTCCTTTCTTTGTCCTCCTTTACTTCTTTCCTTCTTTTGTGGCCTTTAAGACTCTAGATTACACAACTAGAAAACAGTATCCAAAGGTTCCCCATGATACCATAAAACATTTAACTGGTGCTAACTCTCAGTTGTAGATTCTATACAGTACTTTTAAGCAGTTCCCCAGAGGAACCAACCTAAAACTGATGCTAACTCTCTGTTCTAGGCTTCTACATAGTACTTTTAAGGGTTACCCCAGAAAAAGAAACAGAAAAAGCTTTTAAGGTGTACACCCCCTGTTTTAGACTTCTACATAGCGCCTTTAAGCATTCCCCCAGAGAACCAAACTATAAAACCTTTAATGGTGCTAAGCCCCTGTTATAAGCATTTACATAATACCTTTAAGAGTTTCCCCCTGAGGAACAAACTAAAAAACCTTTAAGGGTGCTAACCCTCTGTTGTAGACTTCCACGTAGAATCTTTAAGAGTTTCCCCCTGATTAACAAACCAAAAAACCCTTAACTGGTGCTAGCTCTCTGTTGTAGACTTTTACATAGTACCTTTAAGGGTTACCCAAGAGGAACAAACCAAAAAAAAAACCTCTTAACTTGTTCTAAGTCTCTGTTCTAGACTTCTACATAGTACCTTTAAGGGTTACCCAAGAGGAACAAACCAAAAAAACACAACTCTTAACTAGTTCTAAGCCTCTGTTATAGACTTCTACATAGTACCTTTAAGCGTTTCCCAAGAGGAACAAACCAAAAAGAAAAACCTTACTTAACTGATGCTAACCATCTGTTCTAGAATTTTACATAACACTTTTAAGGGTTACCCCAGATAAAGACACTGAAAAACATTTAAAGGTGCTAACCCTGCGCTGTAGACTTCGACAGAGTATCTTTAAGAGTCCCGCAGAGGAACAAACCTAAAATGCTTGATGGGATCTTTTCATGTAAGAGTGTGGGTCTCATGTCAACATACATTCTTATTAAAAAGGGTTCCTCGGGAGGTTTGTTGGATAGTAAAATGTCATTAGCTATCTATATTGGATATTGGATATCCATATTGGATATTGGTTCTACTAGGGTAGGGTAACTCTGTTGTAGGAATCCTTGATGGTTCTATATTGGATAATTTTTCTAGCTAATTACCACCACTTCAGTGGCACACCATGGCAAATTCCTCAGGTCAAAACTCAGTAGTCTACTTAGATATAGCGAAGGACGAGACACTCTTTCTTGGACGACAGTGTAGATATTCTGGGCAGAAAAGACTGGTTTGGAAGAGGATTGTTTTTTTTTTGGAGGCTTGTGACACTACCGATCATCTATGTGCAATGTTTTACCTCAACTGGTTTTACACCAGTCCACGGCTTCATATACCTGAGACATGTCAGTCGTCGGATGTGATACAATAACATACACTCTTAAATGCATGGTCATTTGCCGCCATATAACCGATGAAGTTCCATGAAAAAGCAGCAAAAAATCTACACATACTCCTAGGAGATATTGAGCATGACCTAGCTGAGTGACCTGCCATCACAGATACTCATAAAAGCCCCCAAAAGCACACTGCTGGCAGTCCATCAAGGTCTTTACATTACTATTCGATCCTGGCTCATGGTATCAGAAGGCTGTGCGAAAGTAATGGAAACCTGAAAGTGAATGGAGGAAAAGAATGCATCAGTGAAAGATCAAAAAGGATGGAGGAAGCGTGGTGAGTGGGTAAAGAGGAGGAGGTGAGGCAGTCTTGGAAACAGCAGAAATACATTGCAAGGGCATAACACCATGCGATTAGGCAGCTTATGGTTGGCCTGGATCACAGAAGCACTGCTGCAACTGCCTGTTCTCTCCACAAATAGAGGATAAACAGTGTTATCACTAGAGAGCCGGCGATGTTTAGCAATCGATTGGAGTCTTCTCGATGGGATTCAAAGGTCTGTTTGACTTTGTCCATGGCGCAGATCCCTCAGCGGTGCGCTACGTGCACGTTATCAGCCTCCGTTGTTTTGTTATTGAGGTGCAGAGGGGATGCTGGAATTTGAATGGTAATTGAATCGTGGACTGCAGAAATAAATAAAATCGTATTAATGGAGCTGCCAGCAATAAAAGGAATGTTTCTCTCTGTCTCATTCATTCCCTCCCTTGCTGGTCTTTCACCACCGGGGCTCAAGTATTTCAGTCGGCACTTTGTCAAATTACAAACATCAAGAAGGTGTACAAGAAATGCTCCTCAGAGGTCTGAACATAATGGAGTCCGTCTGGCCAAAGCATCAAGAAAAATGAATGTCAAAGCAATTTCAAAAAAAAATTTTGTTGTTGTTTAGGGAGGTAACTTCATTTCCGCAGTTTTAACACAGCCAACCTGGCAACGTATTGATTATATTTCAAATCAGTGAGTCCTTTTAGAGATTTTTTTGTTCTGCACCCATCTAACTACTCCCCAACAACAAGGTCACCTGGAGCTTGAGCAGATTCAGGGCTGAGGTAACACAGATTTAATGGTGCTTTTGGGATAGTAAGACAGCCCAATCGTTAAATGAGCTCATGAGACAGTATGTGTGAAAAATCGACACTGGAATGAAAATAAGAACAGAAATAAGGATATCCAAGACAAGTAGAACAGGACCTTGAGATTTGCCATGTGAAGGTCATCTTGAGCCCTAATAGCCCCCCCCCCCCTTTTGTGTGTGGAAAACAGAGCGCAGCAATGCCTGCAAATTCCCACCGCTAACCGCCCATTTTGTAGCAATTAGCATCACTCTGCATGACTTCTCCCTGTAGGCCTCCAAAGCTAAGCAGAGAGAGAACAGACAGAAAAAGAAGGAGAGAAATGGAAAGGTAGACGGAGCGTTCTGCTCTGTTCTCCTTTCAGTCTGACAGTTTTGAGAAAGACTTTGTTCCTGCGCTTGCTTTGAAGTGGTGTAACAATGGCTGGCACATTGCATCGGTGCGGAAATCCTCCTCAGGTTTGCCGTTTTCTTCTTCTGTGAAAATCTCGAGACGGCAGTCGTGATCGTAAATAACAAGACACCATCTTCCTCCGTTTGTGAAATGAACTTTCAAAATTCATGCTTAATTGAAGTATAGAAATTCATGTTTCTCAAGGACTTTATCAACTTTAGAAACCTGGTTTCCTCCATCCTGCTGTTTGTTTTCACTTGGATGTTGTACTGTTGGATGTGAATGTTGCGCTCATTGTGCTGTCGTGTGCGTTGCGCAGGCACACTTCGACAAACTTAATTGAAGGAACAGGGTTTTTTTTCAGCATTGTTCACTGTGCACAGTTGGGTTCTTTTTACTCCATGAATATTTCTATTGCTGGATCACAGCTGGATTTATATATATATATATTTATATATGAAAAGAAAACCCCTTTTCCACATATTTTCACTTTGGGTTGTCCTTTTTACTGATGCAATATCCTGTCATGTGGCCTGACCTGATTTGAAGACATGACTGTAAAAAAAAAAAATAAAAAACCCGTTCGTTATGGACAGCTCCAGGACTCTTTTAAAAGAAAGTAGCCATTACAACTGTCCAAGGTCCTGCATTTTGCCTTCTTGTCCTTCTACTTTGTCTCTTGTTTCTTCTCTAACTCATAATAACTCTTAATTTAACTCTCAAATCTTTGTAGAATTTTAGAATTGCTATGAAACGTCCCAAATATACAGGGTGTCCCAAAAGTCTCCCTGCATAGGAGAGTATATTTGCAAGCGCCACGTTGGTTGTGCCTTCGTAAGTGGATGTTCTTCTCGGTCGGTCCGCAACACTTCCAGTCTTTTGGAATTTGTTAATAAGTTTGGCAACAGCGTTGTGTGTGATGTGCTTGCCATGTTCCCTGTTAAAGTCCATCGCAGCCTTCGTCCCGATCCAGCCATGAGAATGATTTCAATACATTCTTCTTTTGTCAAAGGAATTCTTAGGTGAAATATATATGTGTATATAAAAGCAATAAAAGCGCTATATAAATGTAAGGAATTTATTTATATATATATATATATATATAGGGTGCGTGGTGGCTTAGTGGTTAGCACGTTCGCCCGTTCGCCTCACACCACCAGGATCGGGGATCGATTCCCACAGCTCTGTGTGTGTGGAGTTTGCATGTTCTCCCCGTGCTGCGGGGGTTTCCTCCGGGTACTCCGGTTTCCTCCCCCAGTCCAAAGACATGCACGGTAGGCTGATTGGCGTGTCCAAAGTGTCCGTAGTGTATTAATGGGTGTGTGAGTGTGTATGTGATTGTGCCCTGCGATGGACTGGCATCCAGGGTGTACCCCGCCTTGTGCCCGATGCTCCCTGGGATAGGCTCCAGGTTCCCCCGTGACCCTGAAAAAGGAGTAAGCAGTTGAAGATGGATGGATGGATACATACATATATATATATATATATATATGTGTGTGTATATATATATATATATATATATATATATATATATATATATATATATATATATATATATGAATTCAAGTCCTGCAGTGAAAATCTTGATAGAAATGCTAACATAGCCTCTGTGTTCTCAGAAACATACTATGACTGAATGTAGATATTATTTGCAGGATGGCTTTGATAATCTCTATCCATGTACAGACATTCTATATGGGAAAGAGGAACCCTGTAACTCGAATCCCGTACCAGACTGTAAAGGCTCTTCCAAATTTCAAAATAAAAGTGTAGTTTTGTATAGCGCTTTTATGTGTATATATATATATATATATATATATATATATATATATATATACACAGAAATCTGATTGTGGATGTAGAACACAGCTTGTCATGTTGGTGAGAAACTGGAAAGAGCAAACTCTTCTGTCGTGAAGACCTTCCTGTGGTGGAAAACGTGACTGTTACAAAGCACTGGCACTGGAGATTCCTTCCCTAAATGCAAAATAAACGTCTTCTTACAGAAAGCTTCACCATATCGACAATATCAGAAAATTCATCAACACCTTCTGACCAATCGGATTCGAGAATTCAACAGCACTGTGGTATACAAATGAATACAGTTATACAGGAGTAGAAGAGTAAAGTCATGGAATCTCATCTACTATTTCTCTTCTCTTTATCGTAACTGGTTTGTGTCATGTACTTGGCTTTGTTACTGTTTAAAGACCAAAGCTAGGTTGTTAGTATCGCATCTTTCAAAATAGACTTCTGTCTCTTGTCTGTACTTGTTTTCATCCTCTGCGGTGATAAAATTCGATTACTGTCATGTCGTCAACAAATTAGATTAGAATCCTTATGTGCATGACAATAATAACAATAACAGAAAGCAGACCCAAAATACATCCCTGAGGTGTACCTGTGCTCAGTACTTGTGTAGTAAACGTAGCATTATCGACTCTCTCTATCATTAGCTCAGTAAGAAGCCATTCCCATTTTAAGCTCGTAAATGTCTTGTTAATGAGTTTGCTAGGTGGAACAGATGTGGGAGGAAAGAAAACAGCAAGACTGCAAATAATGTCCGTGGAACAAGGAACATGAAAATAAAGTCATGATCTCAGTATTATAAGGTTCTGTCTGGCATTTTTGGGAATACAATTTCCTTCTTTGGGGTTTTTTTTTTCCCTGGTTTTATCTGGATAAATTTGGTTTGATAATATTCTATCTACCAGCCAATCATCATCCAGGATGAACATAGGATAAAAGCAACATAGGTGACCTTGACCAATCAATATTCACATTCTGTTTACGATTTGAATGAAAAGAACAAAATTAAAGCCTCAGTATAAGTAACAAAACAAACAAACAAAAATGTTTTAGTTGTAGATGTACATATGATCCAGGACAGAAGTAAATGTATAAAACAGGTAAAGTGCAGGTTTTATGGTATTATTATTATTATTATTATTATTATTATTATTATTATTATTATTATTATTATTATTATTATATTGTGGCTGACATCAGATAGCATTAGCATGAAATAATAAACCGAATAAATTGAACATTGACTGTGTTTACATGCACATCGATATTCTGATATTGATCAGAATTTGGTAATATTCTAATTAGTACTGAGTAGAGATCGACCGATAATCGGGTTCTACCGATATTTTCCCCGATGTGTAAGCATTTTTCCATAATCGGTTATCGGTTTTGTAATATCGGATCCACCGTTAAATGGTGCCCAATGGCGTTTTGAGAATTGCGCACTCAACATCGGTGTGCACAGGTAGAGTATACTTACTTTGCTTTCATTAATAAACTTTATTTAACATAACAGCCATTCGTGTACAAATTACATAAACGCTCGATATGTAGCTTAAGCAGCTTGGTGTTAAGAAATAGAGACAAACTCACGGAGTCACGTAATCTGTTTACCTCATCGAAGCTTTTATTATATAAAAAAAGACACTTTAGTAACAGTGCACTTTATTTTTTTTTAGTTTGTTTGCACGCTTTCAGATCCCTCTGTTTATGGGTGTATAAACCACAAGAGTTTGGTTTTGTATACAAGGAGGACGTGAAATTGACTAAACTGTTATAAATAAAACCGTTTGTTCAGTTCAGTGGTATTGTCACCATCCCGTCAAAACCAGAAGTAAAACAACACATAAATATCGTTTCTGCGTATCGGTTATAACATAAATATGCAAATAACCGGTATCGGTTATAAAAAATCAGTATCCGTTGATCTCTAGTACTGAGTCACATAAACGCCGCAATCCGATTGCCCGACTCAGACAATATTCGGATTCCCCAAATTCTGATTCCCACTCCTGGAATGTGGAAATTTGTTGCATGTAAACACCTTATTCAGAAAATCTACTGCAAGGAGATATATGCGCATGATCAGTCCACTGGGAATTGTGGGTGCTAACAGATGCTTAGCTGTAGGCTAGGTATTTAAGAATGGCAACTCATGCATACCTACAACAACCATGTCTACATGAATATTCCGACGCCTGTACACATATAAACATCGTATTCGGGATATGGCTGCAACCCGAATATAGATCTTAAATGGAATTTGATCTGCATGTAAACGTTAACATGTGCTAAGACGCGTTTGCGTGATTGCACAGAAGCGAATGAACGTTCTACTGGATTCTAACACTGTTAAATGTTTTACAGTGGTAAAATGTCTAGTTGTTTAGGAACAGCTTCAGGTTTTAAAAAGTCTTGAATTCTTGAAACGCATATATGATTATAATGTGGTCTTAATTGGCTGAAAATGTCTTTCTCTACGGAGTTTATGATCAATTCTTTGTTATTTAATGAGCTTAAAAGATGAATAGGAAACAATGGGGTGGAACCTTGTAAAACCGAATGGTATTTGATCTTACGGAATAAGTTATAAGGTTCTGTGTTTGGCCAGTGTTCAAAATTTCACTTTCAGTTGTCCCATCATTTTGATAATGTAAACTTGAAGAAACCTTAAAGTTTAGGTCTTGCTGTCGATGTGGATTCTAGAGATACAGTACCGTGCAGACGTCTCATGCACGTGCAGAGGAATGCGGTAAAGTGAGGATGACGTCAAAAATAATGAAATCAAAGCTTTCTACTTTAAAGAAAAACACTGCAACGTGCAGTAAACAGTAATAAATGAAACAAAGTCGATATTTGTTGCGACGGCCTTTTGCGCTTCCCCCCCCCCTTAAATTGTAGGTGCAGTTTGCGCAGTTTTATAAAGCAAATTAGCTGGTAACTTTTACTGAACGTCTTGGAGAACCTGCCACAGAACTTCTGGAGACGTTGACCGTTGCCCTTTTTTTTAAGTCTGAAAAGTGGTCTATTACGTAATATGTGGTCTATTACGTAAGAGTCCTTCACTGGCAAACAAACATTTTTCTGTAACGTTATTTTGTGAAAAAGTAATGTTTGGAAATATTAAAATGTTTTTTTTTTTTTTTTTTAACTGAATCAGTAATGCAGAACTCATAAGATAATCATCTAAACAATAGGATGCCTAAGACTTTTGCACAGTACCGTATATGGATATACTTTTCATCCCAGACTGTACCTTATAATACTAACATCACGAAGGATGCTCTTTTTTTTTTTTTTTTAACATTAAAGTAGTAACCAATTATATGATCTGCTCGGATAAAGGAATGGATCTCTTTCACGTTTGTGCCCCTTCACCTCATTCTGCGCTGCAGTTACACACCCACTGCCATTTCACAGCTTATCACACTTCACCTCTCATTCCTTTCTTTCTATCTATGCATGGATTACCTATTTGTGATGATTGTGTGTGTGTGTGTGTGTGGTTAGTTTAGACTCTTTAGCACTTTCACACCCACATTGTGCTTCTTCTCTGGATATGTGCTCTGATTACAGAACGTGGTAAAGGTAGACAGAGGCAGGCCATCCTGGGGGAGCATCCGTCCTCGTACAGCGACAACGGTTACGGTCAGTCTCCATCACTCTGTCTCGTCTTGTCTTGTCTTTTTTTTTTTTTTTGTTTTCCCCGCCCGTCGCTCTGCAGCTGTTTCTCAGTTCGAGTGATTAAGCTTTCTCGCCCTCCGTCATGCAGATAAGTAGGAGGTAGAAGAGAAGCATGTAGGCAGGGAGGGAGAGATGGAGGAGAGAAATGACATGTTGAGAGAGGGAGGGGGAATGAGATAGTGTTCCGCTAAGCACGGTGTAATTAGCAGGACCTGCAAGGGAACCGGAGCGCATCAGACTAGAAAATAGTGTGTAATTTCTCTTGCTCGTTCTTTCTTTTTTCGTTTCTGAAGCATTGCACCAGAATCTTAACAGCTGCCTTCTGCGACTGACAGCTCTTCCCTTCTCTCTACCCCCCCCCCCCCCCCAATGGGTATCCAGGGTCACACTGCCCCCTGCTGCCTCTGCCCAGTAACACCAGGTTTAAGAGGAGTTCCCACGAGGTGCCCGACGTTGTGGCGTACCCTCTGCCCCAGACCTCCTCCTACGTCGGCCACTCCTCCAGCTCTGTTGCCATGGTGAGCGGCCTGCATCCCACCAAGATGAACTGCACCCGCATCTTCAACCTCTTCTGTCTCTATGGTAACATTGAGAAGGTGAGTGGGCCATGAGAGGAACAGTGCTGCAATGTTTTGTCACTCCCGACTTTTCCCTAACGGAATTCAAGCTAAAAGAAGCACTAAGCACGAGTACCTATAAGCAATAAGCTATGAAAAGCAGCAGCTCTGTGCGTTGCTGAAAATGTGGTCCACGTTCTCTTACAGGTGAAATTCATGAAGAGCGTGCCTGGAACGGCCCTGGTGGAGATGGGCGACGAGTATGCAGTCGACCGTGCCATCACACATCTTAACAGTATCAAAGTCTTCAGCAAGAGGCTTAACGTATGGTACGGATGCCCTTCTTTTACTAATCACACAAGCTCTCTAAGTGTGCAGTGTTTAGTATCTTTGAATCGAACCCTTATGTGATCTCCCCTTAGTGTGGGAATCATCCCAAGAGTATGTGTCGATTGATGTGCGAAAGTGATTCACTCACTCAGCTGCAGGAAGTGAACCATTTGTTGAGGCGGGCTGCTAAACTATGCCAAAAGATGGAGCTGTAGCTCTGCAGGAATGTCATGTGTTCGGGATATTTGGGTCAATAAATTACCGTAAACGATGGATGCGCAACTAAACGTAAAAAATAAAATACATAAATAACCTAGTGTTTTTTGGAATATCTATGCGCTCTTGTTTTTTTTTTTCTTCTTCCTATTGCTGTATAGCTGTATAGAAGTTTTATTTCTGAGCATGTCGTCTAAATGCCCCTTTGTATTTTTTTGACGATCCCACAGCCATCTGTGGCCGGGAGACAAGAGAGCGAACTTGGCCGTACTCTCAGGGTGGGAGCGATGGTATACTCTCTCCCCCGTCAATCACAGCGACACTAGCCAATCGCTAGCCAACAAATCATTCGCAATGTGAAATCAAATCAAACGAATCAACTTTGCGTATCAGTTTTGCTCTGATCTGGACTTGCATCCAACAGGCTAGTAGGTGTGGAAGCACTCTTGGTTAAACCAAAAGCCCGGGCTTGAGCTAAACCAAACAAACACAATTATGTATGCGTGTTTTTAGTCTAATTTGAACAAATTACAATATGCTAATTGCATGACTATGAATTTTCACTCTACATTTAAAAAAAAAACAACAAACATATCCTATTAGGTTCAGGCATATTTGTATTATTCATGAGATGTTTTAAAATCATGCCTAAATCATCGTAGTGTGCCTTTTTCTGCTTGTGCATCCCACAGTTGGTTTTGCCAGACTCCCCTCACTAGTTATTAATATTCATAAAGCAGACCCCTGCTCTGCTCATTAATATTCATTAGATCGCTAATAGCCTTCTTAACGAACGGAGGAAGCATTCGGCATGCCAACACACGCAGAAGTCGATGTTTTGTAATCTGAACAGAAATGTGCAGATTTCATTTTTAGTGTCTTACAACCCCGATATAAATCTGCTTACCGTTGCGGCGGCGTGTGTGTTTTGTGAGCTGTGACCTATGAGAAGTTAGAGAGCAGTCGGAGGTTTGCTGGAAAAAACAAAAAAAATTAATTACCCAGAGGTTATGAAACGGGAACAGACAGAAACGTCTCATTTCTCCAGACTCTTGTCAATAGTCACGTTGAATTCTTTCTTCTTCTTCTTCTTCTTCTTTTTTTTTCACGAACAATAGAGTTGTGTATATCATCCCAAGTGCGGTAAAAAGTGAAAATAGTGCACCACCGGCTGTTTCATTATATAACGGTAGTAGCAGGTCTGAGACGCAGCTGGTGTGTGTGTTGGTTGCGCGGTATGTTGATTGGCCCCCGTGGACCATAGCGAGCTATTAAAACATGTCCCTTGTGTGAAGTAGATAAAGCCCATGGTTGCTAACGGTGTGTAAAAATTGAGCTTATGCCACCACATAAATGAAGAAACCAGTACACAGTAGGTAAAGATTACACATTTTCTCAGAGTTGCTGCAACTCCTTGCCCTGTGTTCACATTAGCGAGCAACACGCTACTTGCAAGACATCGTTTGTCTCAGTTAGTTCCACTAACTTTACGTGCTAGGCTTCATGCTAGCTTCATTGACATATAAGCAAAGCAAGCTAACTGTACTAGCTAAGTACGTTAACCAGACGCACCAGCGATCTCTTCTGCTTCCTTCTAAGCTTTGTTTTTTCTTCCTAATGTCTCTATACATGATAAATAAAAGGTCGATATGACGGATATGGATATGATATGATGTGATATGTTATGATATGATGATAAAGGCCAAATGGTAAATGGGAACAAAACGTTGTGAGCAGGGGACTGAAGAAATGTCAGACCACACACGCCATAGAATCGGTCTAAGGAATTATTCGAACCAGTTTTCTGGATTTGTCCCTTCACTACGTCATACCTATTTCGCAGTATCACACACATACATAGAAAATGAACAGTCACATGTTGCTTTAAAAAAAAAGAAGAAAAAAAAGGGAAAGAATTCATTTCCACATTTTCGGGCTTTCAGTCATGTGTTACTGTTTGAACGATGAAGCTTTTCCTACGTTAAGAACTACGTTACAGAAACCAGCATTTAAGCGCTCTTCATCTAGTGTCTGACAGTTAAAGAATTCGCCGCCTCGTTTTTTTTTCTTTTCTCCCTCATCGTATTTTCCTCGAGAGCCCTTGAGGGATGAAGCGACGTCTCGTTGAATCGACCTACTTCATCCATCAGGATAATTTGCTGATGTAGGAGCAGATTGACTGAAGAGTAAGTGTAGCATGCGAGCGCTAACCTTTCATTTTATTAACATAACATAACATAACATCATAACATAGCCGCTTGTTTCTTCCAAAACCGAAAAAGCTGCTGATCCTCCGGCTGGTAAAGCATGGGCATGTACAGAACTGGAGAAGGTGCCAAAGAGGCCTTCGTGCAACAGTGATTTTTAAGCTGCTGTGTGCATTTACGTACTATAAGCCGTGCTTCTCTGCCTCTGCGCTGCCAAACTGGCGAGGATTTATGCTGAGGATGAGCAGTAACCATTTTTAACGAGCTGAAAAATGCACTAGCAGCTGAAGGTCGTGCTGTTTATAATAAGATATAGCTCTCGCTGTTGTCTGACTTTTTTCTCTTTCTAGCCGGGAGCCACGTCTCCTTTCGTTGCCTGCGTCGTCGTTTCTAGAAAAAAAAAAACATCGAAGGGCTTATTTCAGTGCTCTAAATCTGTCTTTCCTGACTGATGCCCCTTTCACTTCTGAAGGATGATAATCACTTTCTCTCTTTTGTGTCTCTGCTCCACCATTTTGTTTGCCTCGGTTTGTTTCTCGTCCTCCTTTGATCGAAACGTCTGTCATTTTCGGTCTTACCATCCCCTGCTTAATTCTTCTCTCTCTGTTTCGTTCTCTCTCTCTCTCTCTCTCTCTCTCTCTCTCTCTCTCTCTCTCTCTATGCAGCGTGTCCAAGCAGCATGCAGTCATCCCCAGCCAGGTCTTTGAGCTGGAGGACGGTTCGAGCAGCTACAAAGACTTCGCTATGACTCGCAACAACCGCTTCACCAGCGCTGGGCAGGCATCCAAAAACATCATCCAACCTCCTTCATGCGTGCTGCACTTCTACAACGTCCCTCCATCCATCTCTGAGGACGACCTGCAGAGGGTTAGTGCTGTTAGAGTATAGAACACAGGAGTAAAGCGGCGATGGTATTAAAAAAGAGCAGAGCAGAGCCGTCAGTGCAGCTGTTAGCCGGGAATGTCCACCCACACTCATTCCATGTCACCTGCTGCTGTCAGAACACACCGTCTGTTAAGCGCTGATAACATTTAGCGCTGGTCGAAATGCCAGTTGCCATGATAACCATGATAAATGAATTCCCTTCCATAAATATAGTGTATTTTAGTGCATTTTATATATAAAGTGCATTACGTAGTGAATAAAACACAATGGAGTGGTGTGATGAAGCAGCCAGAAGTTGTTTTCCTCTTGCCACCATTTTTCTTTATTATTATTATCAAACAGTGACATGGCATGCTTTTTATCTGATTATAGTTACATTTAATGCTGTGGACCGCCCGCTGTTATCACTTAAGTTATAGCAGCTATAAACATCCCTTCTCCTTCACCACCCTATCATTTTCTTCTCTCGTTTGAAGTTAATAAAGCAAAACATGCAGCTTGTCATGTTACTGAGAAACCAGAAAATGCCTAATCCTGTCCTGAAGACCTTCCCATGTTGGAAAAGTTACACCCTTACCTCTGAGTGCTGACAGAAAATGTCCTCTCCTCACTGGAAATGTCACCATATTAACGATTACAATGTAAAAAGTCATAAAAATCTGTTCATCTGAGGCGTCCATCATACAAGCTGTAAGGTTGTTACTATAGAAACGATAACGTATTGGAATTAGAACGAGCGCATGGATGTAAACTTGTAATTTGTCCTGTCAATGCTGCTGCTGTAGAAAATTAATCACCTTCTGACCAATCAGAATTGAGTATTTAATGGCGTTGGGTGGGGGCGCTCGGTGGATTAGTGGTTAGAACATTTGCCTCGCACCTTGGGGGCTCAAATCCCACCTCCACCCACCATGCACTCCCCGTACCTCGGGGGTTTCCTCCGGGTACTCTGGTTTCCTCCTCCAGTCCAAAAGACATGCGTTGTAGGTTGATTGGCATGTCCAAGTTTTCCGTAGTGTGTGAATGTGTGTGTAATTGTGCCCTGCGATGGGTTGGCACCCCGTCCAGGGTGTCCCCCGCCATGTGCCCTGAGTTCCCTGGGATAGGCTCCAGGCTCCTCCGCGACCCTGTGTAGCATAAGCGGTACAGAAAATGGATGGATGGATGATGCAGTGGTATAAGCACATAACATAATTTACTAAAGTACACCGATTCATACATACAAAAACACATTTCCACTTGATAACCCCAGACAGAGAATTTTTCATTCACAATGTAATTTGCTAAAGCTAAAAGCCATTTTGGGGGTGGAGCTTGCATGAGCAAATGAGTACAATGGAAGGGAATGTATTACATTTGTAATAATAATAATAATAATAATAATAATAATAAGGTTTGGTGCTTTGTTGTTAGTCACACTAACACATTCACTATCTTATTAATCTTTTCCAGTTATGCACAGAGCAGGACGTGCCCGGCTTCATCAAGTTTAAAGTGTTTGATGCCAAACGTAAGTCCCTGTGTTTTCATGTTTACGTCTGTTTCTGTGTTTGTAGTGTCTGAGCGATGGTCTTTACTCAGTGCAAAGTCTAAGAAACAAACAAAAAAAAAAAGCCACAAATAATGATTTTGTTAGTCCTTTATTTCATGGATGAGACACATGACTGGTAGACCTTTTTAAATCCTTCCAGCTTAATGATTAACATGTTGTAAAAATGTAGCTGCTTTGGTTCACATCACTTCTCATACATTCTTCTACATTCTGTCGTCACTGGGAGGGACAAGGAAAATAAAAAGCTCTGCCATGCTGCTATTTTGGCAGACTCACTTTATATTTGAATAGGACACCAGATAGTAATAGTAATAGTGTTAAATAAATACGCAGTGCAGTGGTGCAGCCATATCATATCAGCATGCGTAGCATAAACGTCATTGTCTGTAGGAAACGAAATCTGGAAACCCATCCATCATCAAGTTAATTAATGATAATATAGATATACAGATATTTTATTAAAGTACCACCCTGATAACCACTCTTCAAACAAGCATTCTCGCATAAGGTGTTGAGACAAAATTGGCTATAAGTGGAAATAACCCCTACATATGATATTTATTGTGATCTGTGTATGATGTGTTTTTAAAGCGAGCTCCAAAACCATCTCCGGCCTCCTGGAATTTGACAGCAAAACCCACGCAGTGGAAGTTTTGACAGTACTGAATCATTACCAGATCAGAATACCGAGTGAGTACAGCTACCTCGCTCATTTCCTGTTGTCTTCACCTGTGAACAAATTGTGTACCACTTTTTTCTGAGCTCCTATTAGTTGGCGTTTCGAATGCTAATGTTAGCACTTGTGCGTGTGCACTGTCCTGCCCTGAAGTGTTTAGTAGCCAAAATTGTCCGCATATGGTACATTCGTTGAAAATACATTTTCATTTTGTTCTATTTGAGCTTATTTTATGAATAATTCTTAAACATTCACAATCGAATCATGCGGATTCCTGCTTCGGAAATTGGCTAGCTCATTTGCTGAGGTAAAATTTTCACAATCCATAACAAAATGCGACCATAGTGTGCTAATGTAACTAACCAAACACATTTTCACCAGGTAACACGATTATCCTGTAAATTCAGGTAGTTCTTATAGAACTAGCTAACAGAAACCCAGCTAAATGTACTTAAAATAAGCTTAAACGTAATGCTAACCTGTTTAAGTTAGCCAAGGAATGCTAACAGAACGATAGGTAAATGTTGCTAAATGTAAGATTCGTTTATCTTAAGATTCGTGTTGTTTGTTTGTTGTTTAAGATAACCTTAAATTGAACTTTTATCATCATTAGGAACACATATTTAGCAGCTATAAAGCTTGCTGTCCTGTTTTCGCTGTGCTACAAATAGAGCTAATACGGCATTTGTAACTTTCTCTCTCATTTAAAAAATAAATAAATAAATAAGTAAAAAATGATGTAATGTTTTTTCATCTATGTAATCCGAGCCAAACTCTGCTGAAAGTGAGATTTTTAGAAGACGAGCGCTAAAAGAAGCTAAAAGTAAGAGACCCGGAAAGCACCAGACGTTTGGATTAAACAATTTACTGGAGTCGGTAATTTGGATTTGAAAGTCGTACTTATCCACGCACTGGCAGACACACACGTGCACACACACACACACACACACACACATAAACAGACACCCCTCTTAACAGTTTTGTGTGATGTGCATCACCCTGTGCAATTAATCTTGCAACGGTAAATGTAACATGGCTCTGTGTAATCGAGTCACAGCAGGCGTTTTCTTTTTGAGCCGAGTACAAAGCAAACAGATGCCTGCCTGTTCTTTTATACTGCAGTGATTTGTTTGTGAAAGATAGTGTTGTATAAGGAAGAACATCCCATGTTAAGGGACCAAGAGTGGAAAATACATAATAAGTATTCATTGTGCTCAGCTGTGTTTTTTCCGCTTGATTCAATGCTTTGCTCTTGTCACACACATATATATATATCAACGCAAGTTCGTTGATATATTTTAGCCGCTCAGTCTGTAAGAAATGGAGACAGCAGCCAAGCGTAGAAAAGTGTAGCAGAACATGCAAGCTTTTTTTCAGACAGGAAGTAACTAGATCCCTGAATAGTAGGTAACCTTAGCTTAGTATAGAAGGCATCATACCATGGCTTGGTTTGTTAACGTTACATTCACTTGCGTGTCCTCCCGCCGAATTCGTTGGAAACACCCCCCCCCCCCCCCCCCCCCCCCATGTCTATACCATGGTTACACCCTTGTATATTTATTTATTTATTTTGTTTGCACCAACTGATGCTAATCTCTTTTGTTCTAGGAGAAAGCTTAAGGCCGTTATCATTTTTATAGTAACCATGCATTAACAGGGACGTGTAAGGTGGATGGTCCATATCACAGAATATCAGAGTAAAAATGAAAAAAACGTGTTGTTATTAAACAAGGCTGAATGTATAAACGTTGACATTTTGTGTAAGGAGATGTTTCTTTAACAAGGACGGAAGGAGTCCCTAGTGTCAGTGCTACGTTACAGTCATGAGTAAAGCTGTAACTTTAAGGGCGGACGACATTGTGCTTTGTGCTAAGCGACACCAGGAACTAACTTATCTCATGGACGTTCCACAATATTAAGATGTACGCTATATGGCCAAAAGTATGTGGTTCGTGCATCTTAAAGTAAAAATGATTTCCATCTAGTGTGTCACGCTGGCCTGTAATCAAGTTATGGGGAAAATAGGGGGAAAAAACAAAAGCAAACCTATTACTTCTGCTTACATATTCTGAGGTATCTGACCAGAAACGCTACAAAGGCTAGATTAGGATAAGTGGGCGGGGCTATCAGTCCTGACTGCATTGTTTCATTCATATTCCTATAAGTGATACAAGGCGGCCTTTTGTTTAGTAATTTCCCTCTCATCACATCCTAATGGCCAGTGCTGTAATGTAGTCTGAACGTGTAACTAGTTTTTTCTCCACCTCCATAGACGGCTCCAATCCCTACACCCTGAAGCTGTGCTTCTCCACCTCCTCCCACCTGTGAACAGGAACCGAAGATGCACACTTCACACCATCGCGCTGTTTACATTGGACGGAGACGACGGGAAGAGAAGGCTACAGAGCGTAAGGCGAGAAGAGCAGAGCGAGAGGGATGACACACGCGGTCATCGCCCTTAGCATGAGGACTTCAAGCGCAAAACACTCAAGAATCGTTTCCTCCTTCTACTTTTTTTTTTTTTTTTAAAGACTTTAAAGTGTTTTCTCATCACATTCTGGTACAACCAGAAATTGACCGACTTTATGATAATGATGTCATCTCACCCCATGGGCAAACAAAAAACACAAAAACACAAAAACAGAACACGAAACGAACATGGACGCCTTTTTAATTTGTGTGTTTTCGTCTTTAACTATTCTTTGAAACGGTTCAAATAAACTGTGTGCTGCAGAGAACACATAAAAGACAATAACGGATGAATTATTGTTATGCTGACAATACTGACGTGGAGAATAGACGTATAATGAGAGGCGCGTGTGTTGATATAGAGAGAGACATAGAGGTATCTGGCAAATAAGGAATCTGTTCATAGACTGTAATTTAGATCCTTCTGTAACATTGTCGTGTATAGATGCCAAGGCATGAAGAATCACGAGAATTACTGGCACACATGGTGGCCTTATAAGCCGTTAGGTTGAGATTTGCAAAAATGTTTAGTTGTGTTACTAGTTTTGCTAGTCGGGATCGTGTGTTGAAGGCTTTATTAGATTTAGGCCCCTGAGAGTCTGTGCTTTAAAGGGTGATTAGAATATTATTGCTAAAATTATGGTGGTGGTTGTAGGGCACACTGTCGGTCCACAGCTAGAATTCAAAAAATCCTGCTGCGTAACCTCTTATCTGGCTGAAAAAGGATACGTGACAAATTTCATACCCATCACACAAGGCAGCCTTTAACTCTTCCAAATGAATTATTTGAATGATGGCAATAATTAAACTACAAAATCAGAAATGTTCCCAATGCGAAGACTTGAATCTAGCTTTGGATCACAGCATGTCAGACAGAATACAAAGATCACATGTGCAGTGTTCTCAGTTTATTCTCACTTGTCCATGTGTATATTTGGCACGTCACACCATCTGCGGTTCACTGTGAGCATGTCCAGCCATTAAACACATTTGCCAGTTGACACGTGTGTCATTTATTTCCCTTTATTCTACAGCGCTTTTGAGATCTCAACTCTGATTGGTCAGAAGGTGTGGCCTCATTTGGAAAGTAGTTCCGGCTGCAAGGTAAATCACAGGTTTATATTAATGCCTTCGCTGTAGTACGTTATCGTTTCTGTAGTAACATATTCGAATATTTCCTCTTTCTACGGTCCAGTTTAAACCTGCTGCCATTTTGTAAACTTAAACATTTAATACGATTCAAATGACGCCATATGGAAATCCCAGAATCGTCGTTTGGGGGGGGGGGGGGGGGGGGGGGGGTGTCAAACAAACAACCTACAGTGTCTGCTATGTTGTTATTTTTGACTTAAATATCTCATTAACTCATCAACTTAATAACTCGTCATTTAATATTTTGAATATTCAGACTTAATATCTTATTATTTCAAGAGAGTGTGTGATTATTTTACCTCCGTATATTCGTTTTACTTAATAACGCGAACAACTAATTTGACATACGATAGCTCAAAATAATATATTTCGAAGTAACGGGTAATTAAGTTAAATAATGAGATATTAAGTCGAAATAATGACACTAACTTGAAATGAATTGCATATTAAGTCAAAATAACGATGATAATAACAAGATAAGATCCATCCATCCATCTTCTATACCGCTTATCCTTTTCAGGGTCACGGGGAACCTGGAGTCTATCCCAGGGAGCATCGGGCACAAGGCGGGGTACACCCTGGACAGGGTGCCAATCCATCGCAGGGCACAATCACATACACACTCACACACCCATTCATACACTACGGACACTTTGGACTCGCCAATCAGCCTACCATGCATGTCTTTGGACGGGGGGAGGAAACCGGAGTACCCGGAGGAAACCCCCGCAGCACGGGGAGAACATGCACACCGCACACACAGGGCCACGGTGGGAATCGAGCCCCCGAGGCGTGGGGGTTTCCTCCGGGTACTCCGGTTTCCTCCGAGGCGTGGGGGGCGTGTGAGGCGAACGTGCTAACCACTAAGCCACCGTGCGCCCCACAAGATAAGATATTATGTATTATGACATAGAACGTTAAAACATTTTCAAAATTATTCCTTCATTCAGATTCAATAAACTAATAAAACAACAACACGAAAGTTCATCAAAATTGCTGTAAAACTAAAAGTATTCGATTATGTTTGAACCGATCCTGATTATTTTCAAACTAGGTTTCAAATTCTGTGCAGTTGAATTGATAAAGTTTTAAAAGCTTAATCTTTGTTAATGCAGCCTCATTTATGTTAAAGAATATGAGTGTGCATGTTGTATCAGGTGTGTAATAATCTCTGGCTGTAAATCTGTCTTCTCTGACTTGGTTGTACTAAATACAGTACACACTCTCCTCACATCATCATTTTGACAAGCTTCAAGGGAATGTGATATCTGTCTGCGTGGTTGATATACGAGTCCTTGCTGGATGCTGGATGCTGAGAGAGAGCGCAGTGTGGAGCGATCACAGCGGTCAGCTCAGGAAATTAAGCTCTCTGCAGGTCCATCTGGTTCAGCGAAGCCCAACAGCATGAGACCGCCTTCGTTGTTTTGTCTTTTCCTTCACCCAACCTCTCAGGTTCTACCGCCCACTGAAAACCACGTCTGTCACCTCTCCATCACTATTTATCTGCTTTTTAAATACCTATATATATTAATATTATGAGGTGTGAAAAACTCATACCCCTAGGCGAAGGACATTCGAAGTCAATTTTTCACAACTCCATACATTTCACGTACCCGTACTTTTCCTGTCAATCCGAGTATACGTTTTATTTCAGTAAGAGGTCATTTCAAAATAATAATGAAGAGATGGATTTATTTTAGCGTTTATTTACTACAGCAAATGTCCATTGGGTCAGAAGTTTGGTGCCATTGCCCTTTAACTGGTGTAACTCAGTCAGGGTTGTGGGCTTCATTGCTGGGACACATTTTTTCAGTTCGGTCTGCAAATTTTTTATGGGATTCAGGCCAGGGCTTCGTAATGGCCACTCCGATACTTATACTTCGTTGTCTTTAAGTCAAAATCTCCAGACATCAGCCAGAAAGTCGGTCGCAACTGGGTCTTCCAGCAGGATAATGATCGTAAGCATTGAAAGTATTGGCGTGGCCATCACATCATTTTGTTGGAAGTATGCTGAGGATCATTACCCTGCTGGAAGACCCAGTGTTGACCGACTGATGCCTTGAAGTTAATATTTCTAACTAATCCTCATGATGCCATCTACTTCCTGAACCAGCGCACCCGTCCATTTTCCAGCAAAACACACTCATAGCATGATGCTGCCACCCCCATGCTTCACAGTTGTGTGGGTAGTGTTCTTCAAATTGAAAACCGCACACATAGCACTGATAAATATAGCCAAACAGTTCAAACGTTGTTTCTTCTGACCAAAGAACTCTCCTCCAAAAGGCTGGTGATCAGTATGTCTTCTACCTTTCATGACAGTCTTTAAGGCCATGCCGATGTAGGACTTTCTTAATGGTGGATGTACATACTTTGGTACCTGATTCCCCACACTGCTTCACCAGTTCCTTTGTTGTTGTCTTGGGGTTTAATTGAAGCTTTTTTACCAAATTTCATTCAAGTTAAAAAAAAAAAAAAAAAAGATCTGTCTCTAATTGATTGTTTTAAAATGACCTCTCATGTGAACAAAATATATGTCCTAATTGACCTATCAGAAGAGGTGTTGCGAAAAACCGAGATCGAACTGAGATCTTCAGCCTACGTGCATGGACACATGGAAACTTAGAATAAAAAGAACTTTTATATCCAGCTTCCATGTTGTATTTACAAAAACACCGGGTACAGTGTTAAAGCACACGATCACATTCATTTACTTTAAGGTTTTGACTGAAGTAAAACCTCACTTTAAACCACTTAGACATCTCCAGTGTTATGAGGAAGAGGAAATAAATGTTGTACGGTTTTGCGGCTTTATACCGTGTATTTGAAATCTGTGTTGCGTTCTGTTATCCCTTTACGGATCGATTTAGGACTCGCGTTTCTTAAAATGACAATTTTCCAGCAGTAGCAACAGTAACACGTGTAGAGAAAACCACTAATGAAGCAATATCTGGAGTTATTTTTGAAGGGAACGCAGCAATTAGCAGTGCTGTGAGCTGCATGCGTTGCCTTTTAATGGAATTCGAGAAAGGAGAGAAATGTTTTCATTAACGTTCTTGCTTATGACATGGTTTATTACATCCTTAACTCGGGTTACCGTCCGTATTTAGTTTTCTCCACGTCCATGTGGGTTTCCTCCAGGTTCTCTGGTTTCCTCTGACCTTCAAAAACATTTAGGTGAATTGGCGACTCTAAATGGTGTGAATCTACGTGTGAAAGTGTGTCTCAGGCCCAGTGTTCCCAGGATAGACTTCGGATTCAGGACGAAGCACTTACTGAAAATGAATGACGCAGTGAAACGAACAGGAAATGATGACGTCACAAGAGTGCTGAATGTAAGTCTGAATCCACGGATGAGATTAATTTGTGATAACTATTAATGTAAACAATAACAGTTCTAAGCATTTATCCAGTAACTGTATTAATTTCTCTACTCTTTGTCCCACCTTGCCTTTTCTTATTAATAGTCATGTATGGCATTTGGCAGATATAGTCGTATTAGTCGTAGTTTCGGATGACTGAATATATAAACAGACTCAGATTCAGCCAGGACTGTTAATGCTGGTTCATCTTTCACATTGTGCCCCAGCTGAGGCAGGACTAATTATAGAAGGTTCAGTGAGCCAATTAATTTACTTCACTCCTCCTGTAGTTTCCCTTCAGCTACTGATACTCCTTTATCACCTGCTTCTCTTTACACATGCGCCTCAGGAGGAACAGGAGGATGTAAAATAAACAGTATGAGTCTAGGTTCACAACAAGGAACTGATTTTAAATGACTTCTTTTGCACAAATAAATAAATAAATCACTTTTCTTTTACAAGTGTAGTTGAAGCTAGGGGGAGGGCATGGTGGCTCAGTGGTTAGCACATTGGCCTCACAACTCCAGGGTTGGGAGTTTGATTCCCACCTCCACCCTGTGTGTGCAGAGCTTAGGCTGATTGGCATTTCGAAATTGTCCATAGTGTGTGTGTGATTGTGTCCTGGCATGGGTTGGCATCCTGTCCAGGGTGTCCCCTGCCTTGGGTTCTGAGTCCCATGGGCTAGGGTCCAGGCTACCTGTGACCCTGTGTAGGGATAAGCAGTATGGAAAATGGCTGGATGGATGGAAGTGTACAGTGAATTACATTAGTATTTGCACAACACCCACACACCTGTCAATACACACGGCATATCCTGTATGAATAATTATTTATTATACTGTTATCTTTTTCACTGCAATTACCTCAGCTCGGTGTTGCACAGCATTGCATTGCATATACGACTGCACATATCTGCACTTTCCACATACAATTCAAACTTTACCTGCCATCTATCTATCTATCTATCTATCTATCTATCTATCTATCTGTCTGTCTAAGTAAATTCTGTTTTTGTGTAAATTCTGTTTTATGTCACTGGACAGTCATAAAAAGCATTTCACTGCACGTCATACTGTGTATGGATGTGTGCGCGACCAATAAATTTTTTTATTTGAATAACAGTCAGATGGTATAAATGTGGTCGTAAGGCTAAACCCTACATTTACATAGCAACAATGCTCAAAAACAAACATTACTTAAAGTTGATTTTTTTTTTTTACACTTTTACTGTCGTGGAACCGAGTGCAACAGCACCACCAGTGGTCGTGAGTAAAATTACACAAAATGGTATGAAGTAGAGGCTGATTTCTTTCCAGCACAGACTGTAGATTAATTCAGTCGATCTCTGAGAGTGTCAAACGGTTAAACTGGGAGAATCATCCCAGTCTTGTAACAAATCACGTTTTCTAACAAATCATTAGCACTGATCTAGAAGCCGAATACGATTTATAGTCGTGGGGGTAGACCAAGACCTTGGGTTTACAAGCCAGGTTCAAACCAAAAAGGAAAATGGTTAAAAACTGATGAGAGAGAGAGAGAGAGAGAGAGAGAGAGAGAGAGAGAGAGATAACTATTAAATCAGAGCTTTACAATTAATTAAGCTTAGGCGAAAGCTCATAGGTGTTCTTGCTTGCTTGGTATACACCTACAAAGACAGCTTGGAGTGATGAAGTTGAAATCTAAAGATGCAACAGGTAACACAAATATTAACGGTTTCTTTCAGTGTTCACTAACCCTCACTTCTTGCTTGTCGAAGGCAATAACCGAAGCTATCAGTTACTTAATTTGCAACGACATACGCCGCGAAAGCCTTACAGAAACTGTTGGATTCAGGCAGATTTATCTATCTATTCAGATAGATAAAATGGTACTCAGATACACGTTACAGGGCCGGCAACATTTTAGTGACACTTGCATCCCTGTGCAGTACGAAAGACAAAGAGTTTGGGTGACAATAAATATAGTACAGAGAACTCATGTAATGTTTTAATTTTTTAGTTATGCTGTAATAGCTAGTCTTGCCAGAGTTCCTGCTTGTACATTACTTGATAACGAGCATACCTAATAATCTGTGTTTCTTTCTTTCTCTCTGTCTCTCTCACACTCTCTCTGTCTCTCTCTCTCACTGTCTCTCTCTCACTCTCTCTGTCTCTCTGTCTCTCACTCTCATTCTCTCTCTCTGTCTCACTCTCATTCTCTCTCTCTCTGTCTCACTCTCTCTGTCTTTCTCTCTCTCTCTTTCTCTCACTCTCTCTCGAACGGCACAGATTACTGAAAGGTCACGTATGTAAATAAAGTCAAGAGAAAAGTAATATGATATAAAATACTTTAATTTAGAGCTTATTTTAAGCTTAAAACATGTTCAATGTTCGGATTTGTTTTAAGAAAATTAATTAATTAATTAACGAAAGATCACTGTCCCTGATGCGGGTAACATTACATCACAAAAGTTACATTGAGCATATTCTGGTTTTCCAAAAAGAAGACACCTTTTCTTATTATTATTTATTAATTTTTTTATGTGTCTTAACAGCGTTCAACACTGAAAAAGACACACTATTAGCACTATTAGCATCACATAAATATATATATATATATATATATATATATATATATATATATATATATATATATATATATATATATATATATATATATATTTAAATTCCTGCATTCTTTTGAATGTCTATGGAATAAAATAAAATATCAGATGCCACGAGTGAACCTTCTGCCATCATTTACACATTTGAATGATCCATGTAGGCTAATACGTAGCAATGTGATAACATTTTAATATATTAATAATGACCTTATATGGTCGTGGGCATTGTTTCGACTCAGGACAGCTGTCATTTGCTGCTATTGTCAAATAAATGTTTGACGCCGTACACAACAGCGCTTCACCTTCATGCTTTCGTTGAGAGCAGGCTAACGGTTGAGAGGCAGGAATTTGGCCAATAGTTGCTGCAAGCCTTTTATAATCGGCCAATCGGTGTGTGAGAAGGCGGGAATTACAGAGAGGGGTTAAAGCAGTGCAAATATGCACACACATGATGCAGTATTAGACCATAAGCACATCATAATGAAACTAAAGCTGAATCCTGGACATTTTCTCAAATTTAGAAATCCCGGCTGGATGATTTTTTAACGTTTAAAGGTTGTTCGCCACGACTGGCAAGAGAGAACCAGAACTATAATCAAGCAGCTGTCTATACTGTGTCCTGTCAAAAGAAAAATTTATTTGCTTTTAAATGGAAAAAAAAAAATCCTGATAGCACTCCAATTTTTTACTAAATGTACGTGTAATCTGATTACTTTGTTTTTTGACGTAACTGTAAGGGATGACAGTTACCTTTTTTTTTGTATCCTGATTACGTAACACCGTTACATGTATTCCGTTACTCGCCAAGCCTGCTGATGGGTCGTATCATTTTTTAACAATCACCGTTGAAGAGCGATTTTTGAAAAATACACTTTGACCAAAATGTATTAGGACAAACCCTTGGACCAAATTTGACATGGCATCACACACACTTTACTGTATACTGTCAGTGATTTATCTCCATCCAACCGGTGTGCCAGCTCTCCTCCGGTGTTGCTCTAAACCGTGACCTGCTTTTCCTACCATGTCCGCTAAGGTTCAGCCGTTTCAGTGTGTTCAGTGACACGCTCGAAAACAGACAATCCTCAAACTTTAAATTCCTCAGATCTCGTCTACGGCTTGGGGCGGGGGGGGCCGGGTGGGGTGGGGGGGGGGGGGGATTTCAGTGTGTGTGTGTGTGTGTGTGTCTCACCCTTTACTGCTTGCTCTGTGCCTGTGTGCATGTTGAAACACTGTGCCCTAGTTTTGTCAGAGCTGATTTGGCCCCTCAGGATTTTCCCAGAGAGGCAGGAGGTTGACTTAAGTAGCTGGAGTGGAAAAGATCAATCACGTCCTCTCTTCTCTCTCCATTTCCATCTCTCTCCTTTTTCTCCTCCACCTTCCTGCTGGTGCCTGTCCCCTGACATATTACCTACACTCAATAAAGTGTGAAGAGTAGATTTTCTTTTTCATTTGCACTACAAAATGGGAAACTAACTAAATAACTAAATAAATATATAAAAAAGTTTCCCCAGGCCACAGAGGTGGTGCTTCGATGTGACTTCTTTCAGCAACTTGAGAACGCCGCGTCAGCAGCGTAATCTTACACTAATCCACATGAAATGCCATGGGTGAAAAACTCGCTCGCACTACACTCGATACAGAGTCAGTGTACCGATGAATGTGTTGAATGTTAGAGTATAACTCAGCATCATCCAGAAGAGCTTCGATGTCCTTATCTGTCTGTGCTGAACATGAGTGCACGCTTATCCTCATGCTTCCAGGCAAAAAAAAAAAAGAAGAGGCTATTTCTACAGGTCTTTTCCAAATCTAATGATATGACATGTAGCGCTGGAGAAGAACTAATGCGTAGTCGTGTTGCTCGAGGCTTTTGTGCTCAGACTCTAGTGATCCTATTTTAACATCCATAATTCTGAGAAGGGCGGCTGTGGATCAGGTGGTAGAGCGGGTTGTCCACTAATCGTAGGGTTGGCGGTTCGATTCCCGGCCCACGTGACTCCACATACCGAAGTGTCCTTGGACAAGACTGAACAAGTTAGCGCCTTGCATGGCAGCTCCGCTACCATTGGTGTGAGTGTGTTGCAGGCGTCCTTATCTCCTTATCCAGAGAGACTTACATGTATCTCATTTATACATCTGAGCACTTGAGGGTTAAGGGCCTTGCTCCAGGGCCCAACAGTGGCAGCTTGGCGGTGTTGGGGTTTGAACTCATGACCTTCCGATCAGTAGACCAACGTCATCTACAGGGCACAAGGATGATATAAATGATATAAGTCATATGTTATGGCCTTCACACTCAACGGATCTGAACCCGATTGAACATCTATAGTAGATTTTGGTCCGAGCGCTCTTCATCACATCAACAAAAAGCTTCCGTGTTTTAAAAGAATGGTGTTCATCCCTCCAGTAGAGTTCCAGAGATGTTCTGGATGCTTGGGTCATGTATCAGAGAAGGAATTGTGGACTTCAGTTCCCAGCAGTCACTGCACCTCTGCATGACTGTCCCATGACCTCCTGCACCTGAATCACTTTCCTGTTAACGAGCACTTGTGTGTATATAGTCACAGTTTGCACTGGATTGCTGGTCTTATGTTTGTCTTTCTTGGCCGTTGTCTTTGGTTCATGTGTATTCTTTGCCTTAGTGTTTTGCGTCATAGTGTGGTCATAGTGTGGTCATAGTGGGGTCATAGTGGGGGTTTTTTGTGGGGTTTTTTTGTGAATTGTTTTGGTCTTTATTAAAACCTTATTTACTGCACTTGCATCTGTCTTCGCCTCCATTACGTGACCACTTGCTTGTGGTCCAATGCCTTAGTATGTGGGGTTTTTTTTGTCAACCATTATGTATTTGTGCCCTTAATGAGCGAAAACACAATTTCTGATTTTCCTCCAAAGCCTGGAGATATCCAAACATCCGAACTGATGTAAATATAATTACTTGCTGAAAACAAGAGTTACTGAAGATGACCAGTGATCCCAAAAATCCTCAGTACCCTGGCTCTGTAGTAGGAAGATATTTAAGATATGAAAAAAAAAAAAAAAAAATGTTATATCATCATCTGGAAAATCATTACAGACCTTAAGTATTAAGTAACCACTAAAAACCATCAGCTCGTGCTGTTCTAGATGATCAATTATTAATACTTTTTGGTTAATAATTAATGATGGAGTTACTGCAATTACGTTAATGTTAGTTATTTTCCACCTCATGTTTGTCATGTTACCAAGAAACTGTAAATCCCTCCGTCCTGAAGTGTGTGAATACCTAAAGTCACAGCTTTATGTCTGACTGTTAGAAAGCACTGACACTGGAGACTCCTTCCATAAATGCTAAATATACATCTCCTCACAGAAAACTTCATCATCATGCAGATACAAGTAAATGGTAAATGGCGCACTTATATAGCACTTTACACTGTGTCTCATTCACACATTCACACACACACACACACTCATACACCAATGGTAGCAGAGCTGCCATGCAAGGCGCTAACTCACCATCGGGAGCAACTTGGGGTTCGGTGTCTTGCCCAAGGACACTTCGACACGTGGAGTCACGTGGGCCAGGAATCGAACCGCCAACCCTACGATTAGTGGACAACCCGCTCTACCATCTGAGACACAGCCGCCCCAGTGAACAGTTAATGTTCATGGTCGTTGGTACCAGATGGGCTGGTTTCAGTAGTTCAGAAACTGCTGGTCTCCTGGGATTTTCACACTCAGCAGTCTCTAGGGTTTACTCAAAATGGTGCAATAAACAAAAAGTATCCTGTGAGCGGAGGGTCTGCAGGCTGAAACAACTTGTTGATGAGAGAGATCAGAATGAGAATGAGCAGAGAGGAGTGGAACCTGATGTGGTCTTCTCCTGTTGTCGCCCATCCACCTCAGGGTTTGATGTTTTGTGCGTGCTGAGATGTTTTTCTGCTCACCACGCTCAACACTGAGATAATATAGACTTCCTGGCGGCTCAAACCAATCTGGCCATTTCCCCCCGACCTCTCTTATCAACAATGTGTTTTCTCCCACAGAACTGTGGCTCACCCAGTGTTTCTCACACCATTCTGTGTAAACTCTAGAGACTGTTATAGTAACTCTTTATCATTCAGGCATGTTGTTATTGGAATTTAAATGCACAGCACAATGTGCCTTAGTCTCCTTGTTTAATGTTCTTGACTGAATTGTCCCTTTTCCCCAGAGAGGGTTCAGCAAGACACACACACATGCAGGCACACACACACACACACACACACACACACACACAAATGGAAGGATTTTTTTTCTTACCAAAAATCGTCCAAGTACCATAAATCCTTCCAAAAAAAACCAAAACAAAAAAACACAGCTAGTGTTTAAGATTGCATTTTTATTTCATTATTTCTGTTGTAGTATACTACACTGCAGATTTGATTTACATTTTTTTTTCTTTTTTCTTAAAACAGATCGAAAGTGGTGTCCTGTATATTTATATAGATTTGAAAAAGGGTTAAATGCTCCCGGGAATTAAATACCCTCTGAAGTTATTTGTTCACCGAATCTCAAAATGTCACCAGTTTGCCTTTCAGCACTTTCTCCGGACGCTGCCGTAGTCAGCTAAAATATATGCTAATATCATTCAATTATTCCATGCCATCATTTCTGAGTTAAATCGACCTTGCTTTTATAATGAAGACATTCTGTATATGATTAAATTAGACCTCTGATAATTTATTGACCTCTGGCATTGTTAAATTGGGTGTCATGAAAAACAAAAAAAGGCCTTTAGATGATATCCTACCAGAATCCTACAGTTCTACAGTTATTGACTAAACGTTTGTTCCTCTATGGTCAAAGCTGTGCTGTTGGCTCTAAATGAGTGTAATATACAATACAGTACAATAGACGATTGAATTCTGTATTACCTGGTAATTCTGCTGTTTTGTTTTACACTGATCAGCCATAACCTTAAAACCACCTGCCTGATATTGTGTAGGTCCCCCTTATGCCTCCAAATCAGTTCTGACCCGTCGTCTCATGGACTCCACAGGACCTCTGAAGGTGTGCTGTGGTATCTGGCACCAAGACGTTAGCAGCAGAAGCTTTAAGTCCTGTAAGTTGCGAGGTCAGGCCTCAGTGGATTGGACTTGTTTGTCCGGCACATCCAACAGACGCTCGATCGGATTGAGATCTGGGGAATTTGGAGGCCGACTCAACACCTTGAACTTTTCGTCATGTTCCTCAAACCGTTCCTGATTAATTTTTGCAGCGTCTCAGGGCGCATTATCCTGCTGAAAGATTCCACTGACGTTAGGGAATACCGTTGCTATGAAGGTGTTTACTTGGTCTGCAACAATGTTTAGGTAGGTGGTACGTGTCAAAGTAACATCCACATGAATGCCAGGACCTACAGTTTCCCAGTAGAACATTACCCAGAGCATCACACTTCCTCCGCCGACTTGCCTTCTTCCCATAGTGCATCCTGGAGCCATCTCTTCTCCAGGTAAGTGACGCACATGAAAAACATGATACATCAGACAAGGCAACCTTCTTCCATTGCTCCATGGTTCAGTTCTGACGCTCACCACGCACATCAATGAGTCTTGGGTGCCCATGAACCTTCACCGATTCACCGATTGTCCTTCCTTGGACAATTTTTGTTAGGTACTAACCACTGCATAAGACAAGACCTGTCGGCTTACCCAGTCGTCTAACCATCACACTTTGGCCCTTGTGAAAGTCGCTCAGATCCTTACGCTTGCCCATTTTTCCTACTTTCAACACATCAACTTTGAGAACTGACTGTTCACTTACTGTCTAATATATCCCACCCCTTGACAGGTGCCAATGTAACAAAATAATCAATGTTATTCATGTCACTTGTAAGTGGTTTTCATGTTATAACTGTTCGGTGTAGAGCTACGATGCATAGGATTTTTTTTGTATCCATGAAGAAGAGTACAAATACTTGATAATCTAAAATACTTGAATTGGAGGGAAACTTAGATATATCAAACATCACCAAGCCCCAACTTTAACAGCAAATTAAGTGGGTTTTACAGGAAAAACCCAGCATCCAATCAGGAGACAGAGAGAGCGTGAGAGAATAAACAAAGCAAACAAGAGTGCGTTACAGTCCGATATTATACTACAAGAAAAAAAAAGATTCCTCACTGAGTTTTAGCTGTTCTCTTGCCAAACAGCAGTTATTTATTCTCTTTGATGGAAAGCTAGTGAAGTTCTGGATGTTGAATGTGTGTAGTTTTTGTAACTCATATCCAGCTAATCACTTACAGGAGGTTTTTGTATTGCGAACTCACTTATACTGGGTGAGAGTGAATCTTCCAGGGCATCTGCTCGCCCTTGGTGTGTGTATTTTTTGCTCTGTGTTTCAGTTTGCATTTTTGTGTGCACCTTGTGTCTGATGTTTTGGACATAGAAAACACAGACTGGGTTATAAAAATACACACACCAGAAGCAAACATCTCACACAGCAGCATTCTGAGATCACAGCAAAGCTACCGTGAGGTTTTGCTCTTTCACCTAGAACTCAGTAACCATGACAGTCACATTAACGAGCACAAATAAGTAGTGAATCACAAACTGCATGCTACTAAATGTATAATAAGTCTATAAGTTTTTCAGTAAACCATTGGTATTACTACTTAGTGCACAGTAAACATACTACATAGTATATAGCATACTACTCAGTGCATGATATACAGTTTGGGTGGCAGTGTTGAATTTGTATTGACATTGCACTGTAATCAGAGCCTGCTGTGACATCTGTTCTGTTTCTAAATACACATGTTTAGGCTGTACTCAGTCAGCAAAAAAAAATTACTCTGATTTTATTTGCTGCACAAATACAGAATTTTGTGTTTATACTCTGCTGCGATGCAAACATGCTCCGTTTGGGTCTTAGTACACACATACACACACACACACACACACACACACACACACATTATATATATATATATATATATATATATATATATATATATATATATATATATATATATATATAAAAGAAATAAATTACTACAGTAAAATATTTAAACCAGAGTGGCATTAACTTTGGCTCTTATAATAAACCGAACTATACCGACATCTAGTGTTGTTTATGAGAACTGCAGCTAGTAAGCTTTAAATCCTTTACAAAAACTTTCTTATTAAAAACATGTAGGTACTAATTAGAAATTATAATGTTTTATGTCCAAACAGAAACGAAAAGAGGAAATTAAAAGGTTTACTAATATGTAAGTACAAACTAATCAAACGTTTTCCCACTGTATCCCAGTGTCTGTGTTTTACATTAAGAATCGAAAAGCATGATGTTATTCTTTTACAAAAATCACATCTTTCTCTGAATCGTTTTGTATGTTTTCAGTCATTTTTAAATGACTTCAAATACTCTGACTTTGTAGAAACTCTCATAGAATTTCTGATCTTTTAAAATGGGAATTGTATGTTTTAATGGAAGCTGTAGTGGTTCCTATGAGTCTCTACTGGTAATTTATTGCCTTCTATTGGTGGCATATTATGTCTATTGGATACCATTAAGGACCAGTAATGGTAATGGCAATGGTTTTTATGCTTGCTGGTGGTTTGTTATGGTATTTGTAGAGGAAACCATTAGAATTTCTGTGATTGTTTCTATTGTGTGTTTTTTTCAGCAGGGATTGCATTCATGTGTTGAATTTATCTCAACTTTTGCACTCATATTCTTGTTATATTCAAACTGACAGGGCTTTCAATGTATTAAATTGCTTATTATTTTACGTTTAAAATAATTACTTCACGACTTCGAACCTCCCCCCACCCCCGTTGCTATGTGTAGCTTTTCGCCCATTGTTGTTACAGGGGAGTTTCCCCGATGAGTAACTATGTGACGTAAGACGTCATGAGTTACGTTCAATGCGGAAGTAAAAAGAAGCTTCATATCATTTCCATCATCGAAATTGGTTACGCCTGTATAGTCTTCACACGAAATCGAAGAAAGGTAAGTACAACAATAACTCCTACATTTCTAACTTGATACCGATTCATAAAGACTTGTTTCAAGTATACAGTTTTTGTTGACGTTCTTCCTTTGACGTTAGCGACCTAAATAGCCAGCCGGTTCGTGTTATCTCTTCCTGGAGTGATTGCTCGCGTTTCTGGGCCTTGTTTTTTCCCCCTACCTGTTTTCCGATTCCTGAGCTGTGATTGGGTTAGGTAGTTCTATACGAGCAGTCCATTGGTTATAAGCGATGGTTGACGCAGGCGTTTGGCCTGCTAACCAATCGTAATGAAGGGGCGGGATTTCTACGAATACGGGTAATGGAAATAACATTTCCTGGTTGCTAGCTTAGTGGCCGCTAAGTTATTTATTTACACTCGTGAACTTGATATATATTATTCACAGAACATTAGTGGATTATTATAATATATATATATATGTATATTTTTTTTAAATGAGAAATAATTAGTAGTATAAGCATTTCGACAATAACGTGGTTTGTATGAGAATTAGTTGGTTGTAATGTTTATCCTTTCACGCAAATATATTTAGTTGGGTAGCTTAGCTTATTTTAACTGTACTGTGTTGCATGATTTATTAATTTTTTACTTAGTTTTATGGATACTTTTGGATTAAAAAAACCTATTTATTTATTGAAATAGGGAAATGGTGCAAGATACAGTCGTCTTATAATTATAGCTTAAATAATTGATGGTCTGTTGCCATAGCACCACCCAAAAAGCAGTCAAGCTGAGAACTTTTCAAGCTCTAAAGCTGTAACAAGAATCTGTACATATAACACTGACTACGTTTACATGGAAAGCAGTAATGTAATTATTGACCTTACTCTGAGTAAGACAATATTGTGATTAAGGTGTTTACATGAGTCGCTTTTAGAATACTCCTTTCATGTACCCGTTTTACGTGTTCTAGAACATAGTTCGATTTACGTCACCGCGCCACGCCGTCCGACGTTCCTCTAGAATTTCACGTATCAACATACAATTCGTCTTCGTTATGGTACCATATACAGTTTTGGGTATTTTTATAAAAATTTTTTACGAACGCTTCAAGTGCGGTTAATTATTTGACGTGCTAATAGACAACTGCTTGAAGCCTTGGGCTGCGTTCCAAACCGCGTATTTACTTTCTATATAGTAGGCGAGATGCATGTATTTCTCCTACTATAGGCCTATAGTAGGTAAGTACGCGGTTTGGGACGCAGCCGTGCTCTCTTGTTTGCCGTAAGACGGTTGTGTCCTGTCGCAAAATGCGGTGAAAACTCTCACACGACGTGAATAATGTGATTAAGGTGCGCGCATGTCTGTAATACACCTGGATAATGCGACTAAAATATGAATACTCCACATGTCTTAATTCGATTTGTGTTTACTCTAAGTATGACTTTAATCGGATTAAGGTCATTAAAAATCGCTGTTTACATGATAGTTTCTTAATCAGAGTATCGTCTTAATCGGGTTAATATCGGATTATTGTTGTCCATGTAAACGTACTGACAGTGTCCTTTCTGCTTGTTTTGTGTTTTGTAATCATCCGCAGTGATCTCTCCATCATGCTCGGTGGTGGATTCAAAGGAGAAAGACTGCGAGTCAATCTCAGACTCGTCATCAACCGCCTCAAACTGCTTGAGAAGAAGAAAAGTGAGTCGTCGTCATCGTCGTTCCTCCTTACTTGTTGTTGTTATAAAGAGGTAGATGTTCTCGCTGACTCGTTTTTTCTCTGTATCTCCAGCTGAATTAGCTCAGAAGGCCCGGAAGGAGATCGCAGACTACCTGTCGTCGGGTAAAGATGAGCGAGCACGGATCAGGGTGGAGCACATCATCAGAGAAGATTATCTGGTGGAGGCCATGGAGATCCTCGAGTTGTACTGCGATCTGCTGCTGACACGCTTCGGTCTAATCCAGTCTATGAAGTGAGTTTCAGAGGCAAGCGGTTAACTAATAATCGTCAGGGTTTGTAAGAATGCGTGAAAATCTTTGATTTGCAAACGTGCTTCTTCGTGAAAGAAACAACCAGAGAATAACGAGCTGTTCGTTATGTATGTAAGGATTAAAACACATCAAGATGTGTTTTTATTAGAAAAGAATCAACAACAGGGTGGAGTGAAGCGAAGTGAAGTGGAGTTCCTGGGACCAAGCTGAAGTTAGGGCTGGGGGCGATATGCTAAAAATATCATGTCACGATACTTGAGGACATTTCTGAGATACACGATGCGTATAAAGATATATAATTTAGCTGACAAACTGTCTGCAAAACAGTCGTGAAGTAAACAAAAACAGTTAAACTGAGTGTGACGATACTTTTTCTTTAATGCCTACGAAGACAGAGAAGATTACGTTTTTTAATTTATTTTTGAAATTACATCAAATCAACGGCATCCATTCAGTAGCAAAAAAAAAAAAAATACATCACCATACCAACAATATCTCAGAAAAGTGTATCGTAAAATCATTTATCGATATTTTTACTCGATATATATCACCCAACACTATCTGAAGTTGATTATGTTCTAATAACAGCACACCCTGAAGTGTTTTATAGCTTTTATCCCACAGAAATATGGCATTAGTTGTGATTTTTATTTATTAAACAACCAAAACATTGTACTTTTTATCGGTTTACAGTTATATTTAATGTTGTGGGACATCCTCGGATCAATTTGGATGGATGGATGGATAGATAAGATAGATAGACAGATTGACCTATCTATCACTGTATTCATCCCAGAGGGAAATTCACCTGTTACAGCAGCACAATGAGTTAGAAGTATAAGGTTTCTGTTATTACTTACAATATAGCAGCTATAAATAGTTATTCCTGCACCAACCTGTGTTTTTTTTCTACTTCTTGAGAAAGCACAGCTTGTCATGTTACAGAGAGATCCAGTATCGTAATATGTAAAGCCAAAGCTTTAAAGGGTCATACCAAACACACACAAACTTTTTGAAAAATGCAACTTAGGTCCTGTTAACACTAGTGTGTTTCGGTTTTAAAATGAAAACGATCCTCGTCCACACTGGCGTTTCCGCTGTGTTTCAGAAACGGTCTCCGTCCACACTACACGACCGAATACGCATGACACATGACCATTCATGCACACTGGGCATGCGCATACGAGTGTAAACAGGAAGTTGGTTGGTAGTCACCGGCAGGCACAACAATGCTAGTCACCGGCCGGCATTCCATGTAGGGCTTATGCCGCTTGAGACGAGATTTTTTGCCGATTGCTCTAATTATAGCTTGCTTCCTGCGCATGTCGGCAGCTGCAGTATTATAAAATACAGAATTTAACTGCACAATGGCAGCTAAGAATGACAACAAAGCCAGCAAAGCTTGCGGTTCAGTCTCCGTGTTGTTGTGTATACAATCAAGGTAGTGTCATATGGTAGGGGCTCGACGAATCGGGGAAAGATACGCAATGATCTTGAAGACCCAATCAGGGGGCGAATGTGGGCAGAGCCACGTCTTCGTTTTGGACTGTTTCCAAAAGTCTCTGTTTTCGAGGGTGGAAAACGCCGGAGTATTGTAGACGACAGGCGTAACCGTAGCAACAGTTATGCGTTTTAAAATGAAGACGCACGAGTGTAAACAGGGCCTTAAATGGGCGTGGATGGCTGTGAGAAGAAGTGGGGGAGTGGGCGAGGCAGGGGAGGAAGAGGGTTAATGTGCTGTCATGAATAATTAAGAGACAGCGTCTTCTCATAGGATAAGAACACACAGTCGTGAATAATTGAGACACCCACACGTCATCGAAGTACTATAGTACATTGCCACGTCACGGCCTGTGACTAAACTCACGGTGTAGATTTTAAACGTGGAAGATGAACATAGCGGGGAAAAAAGCTCAAAATTAACCAGTTTTCTCCTACAGTTCAAATGAACGGATGCTAACGTTGGTCTTTTATGACGTGCGACACAAACACCTCTGTTAAGATCACAGAAAATGTAGTTTAGTGTTTCATGACTCTTTAAGCGCTTGCACTGGAGACTCCTTCCAAAAATGCAAGACGATCTTCTCCTTACAGGAAGCTTCACCATATCAATATTTAGTTATTTATTTATTTTTAAAATCAGGTGTTGTGGAATGTCTGCCATACAATTCCTTGTGAATGAGTCGCTACTGTAGAAAAGATACCGCGTTAGAGCGAGCACGTTAATATTAACCTGTGATTTGAATTACAGCTGGAACTATTCAGAGCTGCAGTTATAGAAAAAGAACCAACACCTTCTGAGCAGTCCGAATTGAAAATTCAGCAGCGCTGTGGAAAATATTAGCATGTCTTTCATTAGCACAGTTTCCCTGCGTGCCCACTGAGCCCGCAGCGCCAGATTAATACATCTTAATAGAATTTAATGTAATGACTATAATCAGATTCTAGCACCGGATATTAAACAAGGAAGGTGGCCCGTTCGAGTAATTAAATGATTACCGTTATACTCTGACATCTGACCGGCAGATGTCAGAAGTGAATACAGAGGGCTGAATACACAGACAGCAGAAAGGAAATAGACATCCTTCTGACTTCTGTAATTTGTGCCATATAGCCTACAAAGGCTTTCTAACATTTTTATGACAAAAAATGCTATCTGAAATTCCGTCTATGACACAGCTGTGTGCTTGTATATTGAGCTGAATCTCCTGTGAACGATTTACAAACTATCCAGCTTGATAAATGTAGTCGGACGAATCAAGGAAATTGAGTTTGGTTTTCTTCTTCCTCACAGAGAGCTCGATCCTGGCCTTCAGGAAGCGGTGTCCACTCTGATCTGGGCGGCTCCTCGCCTGCAGTCGGAAGTCACCGAGCTCAAAATCGTAAATATCTTCACGCGCAAGTAACGCAAATGTACGATATTTCACCCCCGCAATATATTGATCTCGTTTCTTTTGTAGGTTTCAGACCAGCTGTGCGCCAAATACAGCAAGGAGTACGGCAAGCTGTGCAGGACGAACCAAATCGGAACAGTCAACGACCGAGTATGACTTCGTGCCAGATAGAATTTATTACTGTATAAAGAGTGCACTTTTATGCTTAACTTCTGTGTTGGTCGTGTTTTACCAGCTCATGCACAAACTGAGTGTGGAGGCCCCGCCAAAGATCCTGGTGGAACGTTACCTCATAGAAATAGCCAAAAACTACAATGTCCCGTATGAACCTGACGCGATGGTGCGGGTAAGGTGCATGCACGTGTTGCTAGGTAGCACTTGTTGTTGTGGTTTAGTCGGATGATTCTGTCTCATCGAGTGCTGTGTTTGTAGCCGGAGGTAGGAGAGGAAGCAGACCTTATAGACGTGGACAGCGACTTCAAGAAGCATGGCGGTGGAGGCGGAGGTGGTGGAGGTTTCACTGCTCCGGCTGCTGCTATGCCTATGCCTATGCCTATGCCCATGCCCATGCCCATGCCAACACCCACAGCCTTCAACTACCCTCCATCCAAAGGAGCTGTGAGTCCCCGTCATTCACACCTCCTTATCAGTCACATCGTGGATTAATGCTAATTTAGCATGCTTTTCTACCACTCTCTTCTCCTTTGTCTATAGGATCCCTTCAGCGCTCCTGCTGCCACTTATGATGTTGGCTTTAACAACTTCCAGCCTCCAATGAGGGGAGGGCAGCCGCCTCAGCTCCCCAGCTGCCCTCCAACCTACGAGTCTGTAAGTGCAAGTACCCCTGCCCCATTCTCACCCTTCCAGACCGAGCCGGACGTCCTGTTGACCTTTCAGGAAAGAGCAGTTTGTTCTAGTTCATACGCACTGTCAATTGTTGCTGCTTTATGTCTTCCTTTTGTTTGGAGAAACTAACCCCTGGGTCTTAATATTTACCAAATCCGGATGCTGGCGTGAATGGAATAGTGCATGGATAAATCGAAATAGATGACCTTCGACCTGAATCACTACACTATAGTCGAGTGCAAAAGTTTTCACACCCTTAGGCGTGAATGAAATGATGAAAAATATGGTATTTATAGCTAGTGTTGTTTCTGAACCTTTGGGGACCTTCAACAAGGTCCTTCTCCTCCTATTTCCTACCACCGGAGTTACTTCCTTCTTCACTTTCTTCATGGCTTCCTTAGTTTGTTCCGTCCTTCCTTCCTTCCCTACTTTCTTCCTGACTCTTTCATTCAGCCTGCCTGATGTTCTTTGTGGCTTCACTCTTCCATTCTTCCTGACTTACATCCTTACTGACTTTCCTTCCTTCTATCATACCTACCTACAGTATCTACCTACTTCCTTCCGTCTTTACTTCCTTACTTTGTGGCTTTCTTCTTCCATTCTTCCTGACTTGCATCCCTCCTTCATGTCTACATCCTTATTGACGGACTTTCCTGACTTCTTCATTGTCTTATCAGTAGTAGCAAAATTTATCAGTATTTTAAGCTGCTTATAAACGTGACTTAAAAATAAATACAAAATTCTCTAATTACTACCGATCTAATTAAGAAGATTCTAGCAGTTGTGGGACATCTTATTTCATAACATGCTTATTAATAGTTTATATGCCGCTTTAATAATTTTGTGTCTGTAGATAAAATGAAGGAAAGAAAAAAAACTCATTCAGAAAACATGGGGGTCCAAACCTTTGCACTCACCTGTATGTAGTGGTTATTGTATGATGTAATTATTTAAATTTTATTTTTTTTAAATGCAGTGAACACGTGCGCAGTCAGTCTCAGCGATTAACATGACAGCAGCAATTAACAGCTGTAATTAACATGCTCTGATTTTTGCTGCTCAATCATGAAAGAAAAATCAGAACTGGAATGAGCAAGCGATTTCCTTTTCCTTAAAGGAATAACACACTAACCCCAACGTCTAATCTATAATATTCAGAATAGTAGCACGTTTTGAATTCTCTCTAACATGCTTTGTGCTTTTATTGAAGATTGATGAGTTGGCTGATTGTCCCCAGGTTGTCCCAGGTACGTATCCCTATTCCCAGACTACCGAAACCTCACGTCGTGGTTGTAGATGTTCATTTCCTCCAGACACCTCACTGTGCGTTTCTCTGTGCAGCCTCTGGCCCGTCTGCTCAGACCTACGATAACAACATGCTTCCCGAGCTTCCCTCGGTTCCCGACACACTCCCTAACTCGTCCTTTGGCGGCAACAACGGTGCGTCAGACGACATCGACTTTGACGACCTGTCACGGCGCTTTGAGGAGCTCAAGAAGAAGACCTAATCTCTCAGAAGCCCACGTCTGTCCACATGTACGTCCGGTGGATGGAATCTTCAGGAGAAGAGGGGCAAAAAAAAAAAAGAAGCCCTGATCAGATTATTAACCCCAAATCTTCATCTGGAGCAGTGATTTCTAATTACTTCAGACATCAGTGTAACATTTACCTCATGTGGAAAAAAACGCACACAAAAAAAACAAAACGCACTGGTGTCTTTCTGGTGGAGGTTATTTTAATCATAACATCTCAACATGAAGGCTCTGATGGAATTTTCAACACCATAAATCAAGACTTTTCACTAGACTATTGCTATAATCCCTTTTTTTAAGCACTTTCCATATATGGCCTTTCTGTAATGTAATGTAATATAGCTAGAGCATTGCCACGCCCAGATGGTGTGACGTCATCGCCAGGCCACCGTTTTACTTTGTTACCGTCATTCATCTGGATAAAGGAATATGATTTAGTTATTAATAAGAAGAAAGATTTAATCCAACCCTTAGTGTTCGTACTATGTCAGAGGTGTTGAATGACTCAGCAGTTGTTTTCAATACTAACAGCACAGACAGGTTGAACCTGTTGCTGCTGATCACACCCGGTGTCAAGGTAGGGACTTTTCGAATGACTTAATCCACCACGTGGGCTACGTCACTGCTCAACACGGCTAATCTGATTCGTCGTGTGACCTGAATATCTCTGGAATGACACAGCTACCTTTTAATTGTTGATTTGAATAAATTAGCAAAGCATCACCTGATTACTAAGTGAAATATTTAGAAGTGGCAGACTTGCTTATTCGTACTTAACGCTAGGAATAACCTTATTAGCAGATTTACCATTTTTTGATGAGATGAAAATTTTCACATGGTCTGACCACATGATAAACTGACTCACTGGTTTTTATCTTCGAAGCAAACACTCCCAGAGTATTATTATCTTCGTCATTATATTACCATCTCCTGATCTGTGGCCTTGCCTTTTATTCCAGTTAGGTCCAGTTTCTAAATGTGTGTGTGTGTGTGTGTATATATATATATATATATATATATATATATATATATATATATATATATATATATATATATAATATAAAATTTTGGTGAAGGTTTTCCGTTTGTTTTTCTTGGCTTCTGGAGAGTGTTAATAATTTCGACATATACAAAAACTGTTTTGTTTGTGTAGTTCCGAAGGCTTTTCTTTTTTTTTTCCTTTTTTTTTTCTTTTCCTCCCCTCTTTCTTTATTCCCCATCCCTGTAACACTACTGTGCACCAATGGGAGCTTTAGGAATGCTTGTTACAAGTTTTACCATGTAGTGGACACATATCAGAAGGTTATATAATAAAGTATATTTGCTCAGAACTTTTCTCACACTATGAATTTTATTAAAAGGACTAATTTGAGCCACGTCTTTGTAAGGTACGTTTCTTCATTAACGGCATGTCACCTGATTTTAATTCCACGTGTATTTACCGCGATACACTTTGTAAAAAAAAACAAAACGACAACAAAAAAAACATCACATGCCAACGTTACATTCTCAAAGTCTTCACCAGAGGGTGCGCTAACTTTTAACTGCGGCTTAGTTGCAGTCTAACCTCAAAGTGCTTTGGATAAGCAGTAGCAGCTTTTTATTTAAGAGCATCACAGCTGCTTTACATTAATGTCCTATAGCTGTGTTTACTGCATTAAGTACTGAATAAAACGCAGTGGTGTGTAGTGTGATGTGTACCATTCAGAAGTTGTTTATTTGCCTCTAACAGCATGTCCTGAAATGTTTTATTCCTTTTAGACCTCAGCAACATGCCAACAATTGCGATCTTCCTTTAACAAAGAATGAAGTCGTACTTTTTTCAGTTTATAATTACAATTATACGACAATTAACTCAGTTTTGCTTATCTGATTGGACGAGCGTTCCAAGAGTGCTTGTATTTAGTATAACCGCATTGGGATGTTTCACTGTGTGTATCACTCTGCTCGTGTTTGTTCGCCACGTACGATTACACTTCTAGTAGCGGTCTCACTGAATCTGTTCCTACAGTAAAGTTGGTGACATCATCATTGGACATACGAAACACAGCAAGCAGCAAGAAACCCCTCTGTCCAGAAGATCTCCCACGGCCGAAACATACCGACTATTACAAACCGCTGACGATGGAGACTCTTTCCTTAAATGTTAAATGAATGTCTTTTTACAGAAAACTTCACCATGATCAATAATTATCATTGTTAAACGATATTGTTTTTGGCTTTTTAGTCTATTCTAAATTTTGTTCCAATAATGCACTGTATAGGGAATAGTTTCAGACATGACAGGAATTAATCCAGGGTCAAGGTTGTAATCGAAAGGTTAATATTTTAGTCATTGGTTTTGTTAAGTCATGGTTAAAATCAAGCGCTGCAGGACAACTCAAATCTAAGCTGAATAAATCTAAAGTGAACAAGTCCTTTATTAAAGCTAAACTCTATTGTTGGTACAAACCACGACAGACTTTTATGAGTTCACCAAGCAAGGACACCGATAAGACACTTCAGTACTTTCTTCCTCTCTCTACACTTTTTCTCCCACTCTTTATCTGTTAACATGCTAACGTGTCATGAGTTCATCCCTGCTGTTTACCATCGGCGCAGGCCATGACACGCTCATAGAAAAGTACGCGATTTAGATTACCTACGCTCTGTGCAGGTGGCCACACTAGACTCCTTGTTCTCAATTGGGTTATGGTTATGGAACTGCCAATCAGCTGTCAACAAGGCTGATTTCATTCCTGCCTTTGCCACCCACTTCTATCGTAGTGTACTGGCTCTGACTGAGACCTGGCTTCGAATAGGGAACACTACAACACCTGCTGCCAAGGTGTCCAATTTCAACTTCTCCTACACCCTCGAACATGGAAATTTACATCTCTCTCCCCCTTGCTCTAACACTTCCTTTGAATTTCAGGCTGCAGCCATTACTGACCCGGCCAAACTGCACTTTATCGTTATATATCGTCCTCCAGGTCAACTGGGCAAGTTCATTAAAGAGCCTGGTCCACCATTCTGGATGATGGAACTCCTCTTGTGGTCCTTGGTGACTTTGATATCCACCTAGACAAACTGCATACATCTGACTTTCTTGCTCTCATGCCCACATTTGACCTCAAGCAGATCCCCACCTCAGCAACTCTCAAAGCCGGCAAACAGTTGGACCTCATCCTCACGTGTAACTGCACCACACAAAATCTTCTTATGACTCCTCTCCACACCTCTGACCAGTTCTTTATCCAGTTCTCTATTTCTCTCCCCTCACCCCTCTCACTGCCTCCACCGCTAATCTTCTTTCTTTACAATCTTGGCTCCCTTTCCCCCACACACTTTTCCTCCATTGTTGCCACCTCATTTCCCTGTAATAACCGCCTCTCCTCACTGGACTTAAACATGACTCAAACGTCCCCTGATATCATCTGCCTCCAAACCTCCAAGCCATCTTGCACGTCACCCCTTAGCCCTTGGCTCTTCGTAACGACCGGACCAAGCTCAGGGCAGCAGAAAGGAAATGGCGTGAATCAAATGATCTAACTGACCTAACCAATTACCAAACTATTCTCTCCTCCTTTTCCAATGGTATGTTTACAACTAAAGCTGCATACTACAAGGAAAAGATTGGCAGCTCTACTAGCACTCCACCTCCTCCTCCTTCCCCAACTTCTCTGACTGCAAATGACTTTGCCACTTTCTTTTCCAACAAGGTGACAATCAGGAACCAATTCTCCACCCCAGTCACCCATAGACAGGCTCCTCCTACATGCAACTCTCAACTCGCCTCCTTCTCCAACCTCAGGGAGTCTGATGTCTCCAAGCTCTCTAGCCATCCTACAACCTGTCCTCTAGACCCTATCCCTTCTCACCGTTTTCAGGCCATCCATCTCAGCACCCATCTCTGCCTGCCTGTCTGACATCTCGGACTGGATGAAGGAACGCTACCTTAAGCTCAACTTGGCAAAAATGGACCTTCTCGATATCCCTGCCTGCACCTCAATCGACCACAACCTCACGGTACAGCTAGGCTCAACAACACTAAACCAACCATGACAGCCAGAAACCTTGGGTTGTCTTTTGATGACCACTTGAACTTTACAGACCACGTTTCTACAACTGCACAGTCCTGTGTACAAGAAAATAGCACCTTAGCTCACTGATCAGGCCACATAGCTATTCATTCAAACTCTTGTTATCTCAAAACTGGACTACTGCAACACACTAATCCCAGGCCTCCCAGACAGCTCCATCAAACACCTTCAGATGATTCAGAATGCTGCAGCACGCCTTGCTTTCAACCAGCCCAAAAGAACCCATGTCGCATCCAGCTTCGTTTCCCTCCACTGGCTACCTGTAGCCGCCCGCATCAAATTCAAGGCTTTGATGCTGACAAACAAGACCTTGTCTGGAACAGCACCCCCTTACTTCACCACTCTCCTTGAGGTTTATGTTCCCTCACGCAACCTGCTATCAGTTGCCCATCGACGACCGATGCCTGGTAATACCTATTAAGTGAGGTATGAGGTCCCTTTCCAGGGCCTTCATACTGACAATCCCTCAGTGGTGGAATGAACTTCCAACCTCAATTTGGACATCAGAATCCGTCACTATCTTCAAAAAACTTCCGCGAACACTTATCTAAGCCCTAACTTGACCCCACGCAACAAACAAATAAATAAATAAACCTACAGGTATGTAAAGTATGTAACACACTGTGAGATTTTGACTCAACGTAAGATATGAGAAGCCATTTATTCCAGAATTTCCATAAAGATACATGAACAATCAAATAGAGAAGGAAATTAAACTGATCTGGTAATGTGTCAATTTCTCTTGGATTTTAGGATGACTGAAATAAACATATGAATAAGGATATATTTACACTTACACCCAACGCTCTGAAATGGAAAACCAGACCACTTTTTCCACTTTGACATTCCCACAAAGCTGTGACGGTGGTTAATTATTATTATTATTTTTTTTTTTTACACATTCTAATGCTAATCATATAATAAAATGCACAGTTGTTAAAGTTTTACTAAGACTATATATTGTAAATAAATTGCAAAAATCAGCACACTCTGTAAGCAATTCACCAGTGACTCGATTTATTTTAGTGCAGAGGGCTATGGAATTAAATATGGCTCCAATTTGGACGTAAATACCTTAAAGATGACGTTGCACTTTGACCGCTTAAGTTATTTATTTCAAATCCTGTGTGCACGTTGTGTCACTTTATAGTTACTTACAGGTTGCACTGCACTTTTGCATGCATTATGGGTTTTTATTAGGAAAATAAAGATACATATAGTACACATTTATGATACAAAAGATAAAACCTCCACCGTGATTGTTGTTTACATCAAGAGTCAGTTTAGGATTTTTGCATTGGTCAAAATCACATTATCAGAGAGGATCCGTCTACTCGTCCGAGTGCCGGACTTTACTCAGAACCATCAGTGCATGTGGCGTCCGCAGTATGACTCGCATTTTTCACGTTGTTCTGCAAAAATAAACACGATCCATTAATATGACTCTTAATAAGACATTAATAAATATTAGAAGCCAAACCTGCTATTCTTAATAAACCAAGTCATCAAAAATATGCTGAGCTGCATGCACTCTGCTTTAGTTCCTACCGTCTAGCAAAATCTCAACCTCCTGGTTGTCTTCGACTGCCACCGGCCTCAGGATGAGAGCGAGGAAGATGGCCAGACCAACAACCTGTAATTTCAACCAGCATCCATGAATTACAACATGCTCCATATCAACACACTGCATATACTGATTTCTAGTGATGTCGTGATGTCATGATTGCATGTACTAATGCCATTACTGCATGTAATGGTGTCATTACTGCTTGGAGTGATATTACTGGATGTACTAGTGTTATTATTGTATAATACTGATTTCATTACTGCTTGGACTGATGTTATTAATACATCAATACTTAGGTCATTACTGATATCATTACTTCATGTACTAATGCCATTACTGAGGTACTGATATCACTATCATACTGCTATGATATCACTGATATTATGTATTGATAGCATTACTAATGTACTGATGTCATTACTGATGTACTGATGGCATTACTGATGTACTGATGTCATTACTGCATGCACTGATGTCATTACTGAATGTACTGATGTCATTACTGATGTACTGATGGCATTACTGATGTACTGATGTCATTACTGAATGTACTGATGTCATTACTGCATGTACCTATGTACTGATGGCATTACTGATGTACTGATGTCATTACTGCATGTACTGATGTAATTCCTGCATGTACTGATTGCATTACTTATGTACTGATGTCATTACTGCATGTACTGATGTAATTCCTGCATGTACTGATGTACTGATTGCATTACTTATGTACTGATGTCATTCCTGCATGTACCGATGTACTGATGACATTACTGATGTACTGATGTCATTACTACATGTACTGATGTCATTACTGCATGTACTTATGTCATTACTGCATGTACTGATCGCATTACTTATGTACTGATGTCATTACTGCATGTACTGATGGCATTACTGATGTACTGATGTCATTACTGCATGTACTGATGGCATTACTGATGTACTGATGTCATTACTGCATGTACTGATGTCATTCCTGCATGTACTGATGTCATTACTGCATGTACTGATAGCATTACTGATGTACTGATGTAATTGCTGGTGTACTGATGTCATTACTGATGTACTGATAGCAATACTGCATGTACTGATAGCATTACTGATGTACTGATGTCATTATGATGTACTGATCGCATTACTGCATATACTGATGGTGTTGATGAGTGACCAAAGCATTCATGTTCACCTTCAGAGGTTGGATGATGAAGATGCTCTGGAACATGGACAGCGACAGGGTGATGACCCATTTAATGGATGACTCCTTCCCGTACTGAAAGCCGTAGAGCAAGGTGAAGAAGGTCGAGATGCCGCTTATGGCAACGAGAAGACCCCAGCCGATAAAGACAAACCACCAGGGCAGCTTGCAGCCGGCTTTTTTCTTCTTCTCTTGCACAGGCACAAAGCTGAAAATGAAAAATGAATGAATGGGGGGGGGGGGGGGGGGGGGTTAAATAAAAGTGATAACTAGTACAAAAGTCTCCCAAAGAGGTTTTATTTAATCCAATTTTTCTTATTTGGTTTATTACTAGTCCAAAATACTTCATTTAACACATTAAATTCTTAGCTTGTTATGGTTATCTTTATTTGTCAGGATCTACAGTGAAACTAACTGGAAAGGAGTGTAGCGTACCACAGTCGTCGGAGATTTATGGGTTAAAACTGAAATAACGCTCGTAAACAAACTGAATTCCTATTTGAGGCATTACTGCATTTGATTTTTTATTACTGATGAAACGAGAACACTTTTTGGCAGGTGACAGACCTTTAGACCATTAGAGCAATGTTTTGAGCCAAGAGGATTTAAAAAAATCTGTCCTTAATTATTCTATTTCTTGCTCATTTGTGTGATAAATACTCTAGTAAAGTGTTTCAGGGCATAACACGTACCCCTGGACAAATACAGTATCTCTCAAAAGTGAGTACACCCCTAAGTGAAATGTCCAAATTGGGCCCAAAGTGTCAGTATTTTGTGTGGCCGCCATTATTTTCCAGCCCTGCCTTAACCCTCTTGGGCATGGAGTTCACCAGAGCTTCACAGGTTGCCACTGGAGTCCTCTTCCACTCCTCCATGACGACATCACGGAGCTGGTGGATGTTAGAGACCTTGTGCTCCTCCACCTTCCGTTTGAGGATGCCCCACAGATGCTCAATAGGGTTTAGGTCTGGAGACATGCTCAGCCAGTCCATCACCTTCACCCTCAGCTTCTTAGCAAGGCAGTAGTCGTCTTGGAGATGTGTTATCATGGATTTCACTTAGGGGTGTACTCACGTTTCTTGCCAGCGGTTTAGACATTAATGGCTGTGTGTTGAGTTATTTTGAGGGGACGGCAAGTTTACACTGTTACACAAGCTGTACACTCACTACTTTACATTGTAGCAAAGTGTCATTTCTTCAGTGTTGTCACATGAAAAGATATCATCAAATATTTACAAAAATGTGAGGGGTGTACTCACTTTTGTGAGATACCGTATTTAAAGAAATCAACCAAACAAAAGTGTTCAGTTTCTTACTATCTAGAACCTAGAATTTAAATGGAGCTAAATTCTCCCGCTACTTGTTTTTTTTTTCTTTTTTTTTCCCCACGCGTTCTTTATTGGTTCATTGGATAATCAATTGTTTGTAGATAACTCAGAATTCTGACCTCTGCACTGGGTGAGTGCTGGTCAACGCCTCAGCCTTCTTCAGCATCAGGTTCACCGTGTTCTTGGCCAGATTGAGGTCCTCGGGGTGAGGGAACACTTTCTCTCCGGCGCGATCCAGTAACGACGACAGATGGCATGACGTGTGAAAGACAAAACGGCTGCAGTGGGCCCAGTGCTGATCCCCGACAGTCTGGCCTGAGTGGACGGAAATGTATGAAAGGTTTTTAGTCTTATCTTCAGAAGAAAGAAAGCATATCACGTATTTCAAAATAGTGTTAACGACGTATTAGATGTAAAGGTGACACAGTGATTAGACGCGTTTCTGTAATGCCTACCTTGTATATGCATTGTGACGTCGTGCATCTGATTAAGCGCAGCGAACAGATCGGCGGTGGTCTCGAGATTTTGCTGCAGTGCAATCACGCAATTTTTGGGGCTTTTGCTGAGGAGACTCACAATATCTTGCGTGTCCTGAAAAAAAAGACGACAATTACGTACATGAGATACAGGTGATCCCCTTAGGATGAAAAGAAGACAAAGAAGTTCAGGAGAAAGGAAAGGACATCAGTTCTTCTACCCCCCCTGATATCATCCCATGACCGAGGAGATGCAAATGTTTAGTCTTATTAATTGTATTAATGAGTGTAAATCTTTAACATTACAGTGTTCATTATACAACAAATAATCAAATGTTACGGAGAGCAGAGCAATGACAATATTTCAGAGCTATTTGACTTGAGGACCTTGAGGATAGTCTGCATGGAAACAGCGGAAGATTTGCTGCTGTTGTTGATCTTGGCCTTGTCCTCGTCTTCTTTTTGAACTCGCGGTTGTATGCTGCGGAATATGGTGACAATGAGGATGTTAATCGGGAACATGAGCAGGGCGCTTTCCACTGCGATCATGATCTGTTGCCAGGTGAGTTCAAAGGACCCTGTGGAAGCAACAGGACAAGGAGTTAGACTTTGTATTTTGAATATATTTCACTCTTTACTATGTAAGGCATAAAACGTGTTGAAGGATAATAATCAATGACAAGGTGGTGTGATGTAGTGGTTAAGACGCTGGATTACTGATCGGAAGTTCAAACTCCAGCACTGCCAAGCAGCCATTGTTGGGCCCTTGAGCAAGGCCCTTAACCCTCAACTTGCTTGGTTGTATAAATGAGATAAATGTAAGTCGCTCTGGATAAGGGCGTCTACCGAATGCCGTAAATGTAAACCACAGCAATTTGCCAACGATTACAGTTTTTATTTGATTAAAGAACGACACATCGTAATTTTAACCATTTACTGTACAATATAATTACATGTACCGCTCTATCTGGTCCAATGTGTACTGTATTCCATGTACAACATAGGAAATATGTCGATCATATATGGACTGCACATTAGCGCACGGCCAAAAAACGATGATAGTCAAGGGTATGAAATGTTTAACATCACTCTGACCTAACTTAATGATGACAGGAGACTCTCCATCTTTGGGAATGTTCCAGAACATGATGTTGATGACCATGGTGCACAGGAGCAGGCACATACAGCAGGAGACTCGCTGCACTCGGCTGAACGGGCTGTGGCGTGGAGGATTCACGATAGACATCCAAATGTGCTCGTCTCGGAACCCGGTGGATGTCCGCGCATGGAATAAATTGCTGGAGTGGGTGGGACACACGGAACGGGAGTGTGAGCGGCATTCTTAGAAATAAAGGTTCAATCTAGAACCCTTAAATGTTTTTCAGTTGTCCGTCTAACGGGAGCTTGTATGTAGAACCTTACAGCAGAGTATTTTCCTGTCAGAACGTTCCAGGTAGAACTCATAGCTCCTTAAAATCTCAGCTGGTTATTTAGTTATTCGTTTTAAAGCATATTATTCACTAACTATAGTGGAACGTTAGGAAACGTGTCTAAGTATGTAGGTCTGGATCTACTGACTAGCCAACGAATCTATCTATCCATCCATTGAAGAACCATCAAGAGTGTAATTATAAACCATAATAAAGTGTAATAAAATGATATGAGCACAAAGTATTAATCAGAACCATGATAGGAAAAAAAAGAGTTCCTCTATGGTTTTTTGTCTAGCTAGAACTGCTACCCAACCTCTCCAAAGTTTTACATAGAACCTTCCCAAGGTGGAACAAGCTGAAGCTTTTAGGGTGCTAGATGGATGGCTTTCGCTAAATACTTTTCATAAACAATTTGTATTTAATTCATCATGGTACCCAAAACTGGTGATCTCGTTCTTCTTTGCAGGATTGAAGGTTCTTTTACAAGGGGTGTCGCCGTTGCCCTTTAGCCAGGTATTACACAGGAAGTGCCAGACCTGACGAGTCTGCAAGTCCTGCACTGTCACCTTCTGCAGGTACCTGATGGGAGACAATTCGCTCGAGTTAATATGACCATCATTTTCAATAATTTGGCTTTGTTTTCCAAAATGTACACTGTTCGAGAAAATCTCGTCCCTATCTACCTTCCTGCTTCTCATCTATTCAATGTATTAAAACCCTGTGTGGAAAAACGAAAGAAGACATGTTCACCAGTCTGGACTTCCTCCAGTGTTGTCATGCCACAGTTTAATGTTCTGCAGCTCTCCCAGAGGGAACGGAGTGCTCAGCATGAACATGTCCACTCCTCCTTTCTCAAACGCAGGCTGGTCTGGGTAAGCTAAGTTATGGATGTCGGTCTCGCCATCTGTGCCCTCTACAGTCATCATAACCTGTTCAAAACACACACACACACACACACACACACACACACACACACACACACACACACACACACATAAACATAACACGACCGCAGTGTCACCTATGAAAAATATGTCTGGTGGTCTGGGAAAACCAAGGTTGAAAATGACTTTTTGACTTTTTCTTGTATAAGCCATAAGTTTGAACCCCCTGAAACACTTATTGATCATTTTAAATGCTTACTCGTGGGTTTCTGACAGCACACAGACAGCGCAAATGTATTTCCTATGCCTATTAACGGACCTTAAATAACTCAGTGATAAAAAAAAATGAAAAATAAAAATATACATTGTGCTTGTTGGATTCTTGGATTTTAAAGGGATAAGTTCTTGTGATGTGACAAATTGCCCGATCGGATCACTTGTACACACCTTGGCCGTGGTTCCTGCTTGCTTCCGGTTTCCTGTCTGTATATTCAGCAGGTAGTTATAATGAGCACACGGATGATTGTCCTCCAGCAGCATTATCTTGCGCTGAAAAGATACAGAAAGAAAGTATTCTCATCTCTCTGTCTCTTTCTCTCCCTCTGGTTAGCATTATCATAATTTCAGATCATATGAGGATGGAAGTGGTCTGTACCGTTCTCTGGGCTTTTTTGTCAGCATATCGTGCCCAGGCCACAAGGATCAGATAGAGGAAAAAGAAAGCACCTAGGACAGAGGCAACCACATAATTCTGATTGATGGTGGCGAAGAGCGCAGCTGTTTTTGACAGGTCTATCGGATTGGGCATCACGAAGAAGGAGCTCCCGTAGAAAGTGTTATGGTTACATAAGCAGTGAGTCATGTTCGGTAGTGTTTTAGGACCAACCTGTGTGAAAGAGTTGACACAGTTATCACACACCGCACACTTTTATCTCCAATCACTTGGATTATATTGGTACTCCGTTTGTAATTCTGTGCCATCTTTATAGATAATGACACACTTACCCAGCAGCCATCTCTGCTCCAATCATTTTGGTTTACATCCCAGTACACGCACTTAAAGTTCATGAGCGTGACATTGACGGTCACTGGACGGCTTGACGTGTAGTTGAACACGGTTATGTTCACATACATGGTCCCGTTAGTAGCACCGTTCAGCATCTCGGGGTGGATGAGCCAGCGATAATTGTCGCCTTCACGTGTGACAGTGAGAAAAGAGGAATAAAAATCACATGCGAATCACACGACGTATGCAAACATGCAAAAACGAGATGATTACTGAGAAGGAAGTTGCATTAAAGCTATATTTAACAATCAAGATTTGAACTCTAGGACTTTTTATGCGAGCAATATTTTGTTGTTTTTTAAAACAACCAAAAAATAAATGAATGAACTATTTATAAACTATAAATTTCCTTCTTTGGTCCACATTTTCTATTCCAAATTATTTTCAGGCTTAAAGGAAAGTGCTTGGGTATAAAGGAAGTGGTCTAGACGCTACTGAAAACCCCACACAAACCACTACTTCTAAAGAAGAATCTGGCAACCCCAGAGACGTAAACTACACTCAGGCTGTTTGTATGTTCTTATTATTATTATTATTATTATTTTTTTTTAAAGTTTTCTATTGCATATATTCCATCTGAAAGCCTGATGGTTTAAATAATCTCAAAGATTTGTATAAACCTTGATTTTTTATTTTTTTTGCTTTCCAAAACACTCCTTACCATTGCCAGTCAGGATGGTGCGCTGACTGCGATTGTTTGATTGGTAAGTGGAAGACAGGAGCAACAGAAGAGAGACATTTTGATCTGGTACTGCAGTTACAATGACAGTTGAGTTTGGATCAGTGATGTTGAAGGATGTGATGAGAGCAAACCCATATTTCACAGGCATGCTTGCAATTGCTGGCTCAGTGGCTCCGGGACGTGGGAGAAATATCTGCACAGAGGAGAGAGAAGAATGCGTAATTTATGCCATTACATGATTCAGATGTGAAATTTAGTCGTGGTTTTTACAGACTTCACATGTTAATGTTTCATACATTTTTCACAGGTGGGGTTTTTCCCACGTAAATTTTCCCCACGATTCATTTTTCAATGTATTTATTTTCGGGTGACTTTTTGTTTTCTTTTTACATAATTGTTTATTTTGCATGATTTTCCCCATATGATTCAATCTTTACATGAGTCATTTATTTTCATGTATGATTTCCCAGCCCCCCTCATCTGTTTTTTTTTTCAGAATTTTTTTTTTTTTATGATTCATTTGTTTCGCAGGTGCTTTTGCACTTGATTCATTTATATCACCTGATTTTTCACATGATTCAGTTTTCACATGATTCATTTATTTTACGTGTCATTTTTTCACATGATTCAGTTTTCACATGATTCATTTATTTTATGCGTCATTTTCCCACATGATTCAGTTTTCACATGATTCATTTATTTTACGTGTCATTTTTTCACATGATTCAGTTTTCACATGATTCATTTATTTTACGTGTCATTTTTCCACATGATTCAGTTTTCACATGATTCATTTATTTTACGTGTCATTTTTCCACATGATTCAGTTTTCACGATTCATTATTTTACGTGTCATTTTTTCCACATGATTCAGTTTTCACGTAATTCATTTATTTTACGTGTCATTTTTTCCACATGATTCAGTTTTCACATAATTCATTTATTTTACGTGTCATTTTTTCCACGTGATTCAGTTTTCACAAGATTAATTTATTTTACGTGTCATTTTTCCACATGATTCAGTTTTCATGATTCATTATTTTACGTGTCATTTTTTCCACATGATTCAGTTTTCACATGATTCATTTGTTTTACGTGTCATTTTTCCACATGATTCAGCTTTCACGATTCATTATTTTACGTCATTTTTTCCACGTGATTCAGTTTTCACAAGATTCATTTATTTTACGTGTCATTTTTCCACATGATTCAGTTTTCACGATTCATTATTTTACGTGTCATTTTTTCCACATGATTCAGTTTTCACATGATTCATTTGTTTTACGTGTCATTTTCCCACATGATTCAGCTTTCACGATTCATTATTTTACGTGTCATTTTTTCCACATGATTCAGTTTTCACATGATTCATTTATTTTACGCGTAATTTTTTCACATGATTCAGTTTTCACAAGATTCATTTATTTTACGCGTCATTTTTCCACATGATTCAGTTTTCACATGATTCATTTATTTTACGCGTCATTTTTCCACATGATTCAGTTTTCACATGATTCATTTGTTTTACGTGTCATTTTTCCACATGATTCAGCTTTCACGATTCATTATTTTACGTGTCATTTTTACCACATGATTCAGTTTTCACATGATTCATTTATTTTATGCGTCATTTTTTCCACATGATTCAGTTTTCACATGACTCATTTATTTTACGTGTCATTTTTTCCACGTGATTCAGTTTTCACATGATTCATTTATTTTATGCGTCATTTTTTCCACATGATTCAGTTTTCACATGACTCATTTATTTTACGTGTCATTTTTTCCACGTGATTCAGTTTTCACATGATTCATTTATTTTACGTGTCATTTTCCCCACATGATTCAGTTTTCACATGATTCATTTATTTTACGTGTCCTTTTTTCCACATGATTCAATTTTCACATGATTCATTTATTTTCACATAGGATACATTTTTCATGATTCAATTATTGTCATGTGATTTACATGATTTTTTTTATATGATTCATTGTGCGCATGATTCATTTATATCACCTGACTCTTTTCACATGATTCATTATTTTCTTCACGTTATTCACAGGTTGTGCTTACTTAGTTCACTTGTGCAAGTTCAGGGCATACCATATAATCATATACACCTGTGAAATAGATGTCTTTTTTTTTCTAATGGTGATCCTTGTAGTGTAAAATGAGGGCTCAGTAAAGAGCTCACTGGAACTCACCTCGATGAAACTTGACAGATTGCTGAGTTTGACATTAGACTGCCCATCCGAGAGTGAGAGGCTGCAGACAGTGCCAGTCACGCTAAAGTTTGATTCCTCAGCCATTGGGTTTGTATTATAACTGAACATCTGCACAGAGATGAACAAAAACAAACACATTTTAAACAAAGAAAATGGTGGAAATTATATTAGAGATTTTATTATAGGTATTAGGTCCTCGAATGCTGCCATATCTTCAGCAGACAGCTGAAAATCAGCGCTATGTGCTACTTGCCTACACAGACATGCCAGTAAAAGTCTGTGATTGGCTGAACAAACCTGAACGTCGATAGGGCTTTTTGGCAGCTGTGACTTAAATGTATCCAAAGAGGGAAACTGGACAACACTCGTGTCTGGACTCCCAAGCATCATGTTTTCCATATTTTCTGGGTTCTGTCTTTAAAAGAGAGAGAGAGAGAGAAATGTGTATGAAATTACAAACCTATTCTTTAAAAGATTTTTAAAAATGTTTTTATTAACCAGGTAAGTACTGTATGGCTTCATAACACCTGCATAAGCTTTTTATGACAACTTACATAAACCTACATAAACATTTACAAAGGTGTTTCAGCAACACGCATCAGCTGAAAAAGACTGCCTTCTTCAATTTTTACTTTTAACTCTTGGTTTAAAAAGTTTATATCAAGTGTCACGAAGGGCTTATGCAGGTGTCCTGTAGCCTTATGAACACTACCATTAATTAAAAACCAAAGAAGGCAGTGATTTATTTTAAGGCAGAAATTTATTGAAATAAACCTTTACAAATGATTATATAGGTTTATGTCAGTTGTCATGAAGGGCTTATTCAGATTTTGCGCAGCCTTATGAACACTACCCTTATGTAAAAATTGAAGAGTGCCGTCATTATGTCAGCTGATGTTTATTGAAATAAACCTTTACAAATGATTATGTAGGTGTTATGTATGTAGGCCTTATGAACTCTACCTTAAGTAAAAAAAAATAAAAAATGAAGGCAGTCTATATGTCAACTGATGCCTGTTTTTGAAACTCTTAAAATAATTATATACATTTATGCCAGTTGTAACGAAGGGCTGTCATGTAGCCTTATGAACACTACCCTTAAGTAAAAATTGAAGAAAGTAGTATTTATGTCAGCTGACAGTTATTGGAATAAGCCTTTATAAACGATTATGTAGGTTTATGTGAGTTGTCATGAAGGGCTTATTCAGGTCTCATGAACATTACAATTATGTCAAAATTGAAGGTAGATTAAATATCAGCTGATATTTCATGGAATAAGCCATTATAAATGTTTAGACAGTTTTAAGTCAGTTGTTGTGAAGAGCTTACGCTGGTGTAGACCTATGTAGACCTATGTCAGCTGACATTTATTGGAATAAGCCATTATAAATAATTACATTGTTTTTTATATAGTTTTTATTATGTCAGTTGTCATGAAGGGTTTATGTAAATGTTTCACGTAGCTGTATGAACACCAGCCTTATATAAAAAGTAAAGAAGGCAGTTTTTATGTCAGCCATTATAAATTGCTGTACAGGTTTATGTCAGTTGTTGGGAAGGGCTTATAAAGGTTGCATGTAGCCTAATGAACCCTTAAGTAAAGATTAAAATGCCGTCTTTATGTCAGCCGATGCCTCTTGTTGAAGCTCTTAAAATGATTATATAAGCTCATGTCAGTTGTCATGAAAAGTTTACGCAGGTGTCATGAACACCTGAAGAAGAAGAAGGCAGTTCTTATGTCAGCTGGCGTTTATTGGAATATAAATGCTTACGTAGGTTTATGTAAGATGTCATGAAAGGTTTATGTAAGTGAGCAATACCTTGAGTAAAATGTTACAAAAAACGTTTTTATGCAGTACTTGAAAGTATGTATCATATACTTACCCGGTTAATACCTACAAGAAAACCGAATCCCAGTATATAACAAATCAAAGTTTGTAAGAGTGTAAATATAAAATATACCTACTTGGTTGCAAAAAGCGTGCCTGATACAAATTCCAAGACATATACCATACTAGTGTCTTGCTGTGTCAGTATATTTATCTCCTGATAAATCTGGACAGCCAGAATAAGCAGCTCCTCAAGCTGTTTGATTCAAAGACACACACATTAAAATTTTTTTAAAAAAGAACAGCACATATCGGTGGTTATGAAATGCTATATGCGTCCCCAGAAATTCTCCCTCTTTTTTTTTTGTTCTTTTGCTTACATGTTCTGGGCTGTCATCTGGTCCACACTGCTCGATGGTGTACAAAATGATGCCTCCGGTACAATTAATAGTGAGGTTCTTGCTCGGGTCATCTATATTTCTAAGAATCTTCACGGTTTTTAGTATACTGTTTAGGTATTTCTTCTGCGAGTTGAAAAGAGTATAACTGAGATCACACACTCACTGACAAATGATTTTTTTTCCCATCTGACACTGAAAGAATCATGACAGAGTTATTTTTAGAAATGGCTCAGAGTATTTAGAGACATGTCACCTTTGAATCATGCGTTATCTCCACCAGTTCGTTCGCAATTTTGACTAATATTTCCTTAGCGAGCTGCAAAATACATGACAAGATTAACGGCAAAGAATATTACAGATCGCCTTATAGATATGTAATGACTTTTTTTTTTTAATGTATAAAATTCACTGACATTGAGGAGAGCTTGCAAGTCCGATGTTGATGAATCCATTTGTGTTAACCAATCAATTACTGAAAAGAAAGAGAAAGAAATGTTAAAAGATCTTTCTACAGAATATAAGGTCCCATATTCTACTGTCATATTACAACGGTTTACTCGTGTTATCCGTGCTCCTCCGGACCCGAATGCTCCTCTGCTCTTGCATATTTTCATCTTCATCTGCTTGGGAATCTGTAAGAGCACAGTATCCGTTATCTTCGGTTTCATTTAAAGAACCGGAAATACTTTGTGTTACATAACACAGTGGAGTTGGTATTTCTATTGGCTCAAAATACATGTAAAAAGCGTCATATGGAAATTTTGTTTTTACCGTGAGTGCACAGGTAACCCAAGGTCATATTGCAGTAGGGCGTGGTCACCAGCTGTAATGGCTCCATTATCATGTAGGTGCAAAATGGTGGACTGGGTCTATCAGCAGGTTGAGCAGTGGGCATTGCTGCACATTTAGCATATGAAGAAAAAAAACATTTACTCTTTATATTTACAGAGCATAAATAAATAAGAGATATGGTCATGCAGGTAAATAGTAAATATGTGTTTATGTTTCATTCCTTAAACAACATGCTGATTCAAGCATATTATTCAGTACAGACTACGAACAGAAGTGAAATGAACATTAAAATAGAGGCAGTTACTGAAGTTACTTATTACAGTAACCACAAACATTCGCATATATTTAGAACAAAATGAAAAAGTAAAGAAAGGCATCTTTAAAGCAATTTTACATTGAATTTTACATCAGTGCCTTTATTACCACGTAGGCCTAGGTGATATGATGACGTAATATCAATATTGTGATAGATATTGATCGATATTGTGATAAATTATGTCACAAAACACTTTTGTGGATACTGTAATATTGTAATTTTCTTTAATAATTACAAATTGACTGCTGATTTGATGTTCAAATTTTGTATCTTAATTAAAGAATTCTCCTTTTAGAGTTAAATGTATATATATATATATATATATATTTTATAAATAAAACTTATTTTTAAGACATTATCTGACAAACATTTTATAGACATTATCAAACATTTGTTTTAAAAATGCAACGCTACTGTATTGCTAGGAAACCGATATATTGCCATACATATCGTATACTTTAGAAATGTATTTGAGAATAGTACCGATAGTGCCTACACATTCTTCCTGACATTCCTGCTAGATTAGTTACGCTGAGTTCTTCAAATCAGTTTTTTCCCCCAAACAGTTTTTCTCTTCATTTTGGATTGTGGAGTTAACGCAGGATCAACCCACATTTCATTCGGAACAGTTTGGAAGTCTGTTGTCTTTCGAGCGATTGTGAAAAACACATACATTTTCACTGTTTTCTATAAATCTTTTTTTAAAAACATGGGGGATGCAAACATTTGCTCTCAAGCGTAAAACTAGATGTTCCACTCTGAAGGATCGGAAAGTTTAAAACCTTTAATCCAATCCAACATAATTACGGTAGTAGTTTTATTATGAAGAACGAACTACCGTGTACATATCACTGCAAGATCTGTGCTTATAATCCGAATCAAAATCTCTAATATGTAATTTGCTAAATATGACATAATCTGTAGTAGAAGTGTGTGCAGGATTGACAATCTCATTCCTGCCTACTTCTGAAGAAATTCAGACGCACTTGACTAATCCTGTGAGCTCCCGGAGAAATTATTTTTGTTTGCTTCTGCAATATTTTTTTAATTAAACTACCTGGTTTCATCTAATAATCTGATTATAAAATCTGAATACAAACAAATTAGCCATTTACACCAGCTGACCAGAATAAAGCAGAGACTGAAGATGCATTGTAGAAGCAGCTCCCATATTAATGAATGTAGACTTTCTTTTTTCCACCATCCTCATATTTGACGCAGTTGCTCCACTATCATCAGAGTAGAATACTTAAACTACGACTATGTTGGGTGGCCAGTCCCTTTGGACACCCTGAGAAATTAAGACTCTGATTCCAAGTAACTAGGTTCAAGACAAAAGTCATTTACTCTGGCTTTGTCATGTAATACCATTTATTTTGATTGGCTAATTAGCTTGAGAAAGAGATAAGGGACATCTGAGACCAATCACAGGCATGTGTTACTAATAATACTATTATTGTACCATCTGTGACAAAGAAAGAACTTTGAATGTCAAACATTTAAAGTCAATCCTAGACAATACTTCCATCCTGCAATATTTGTTACAAACTGGTGACAAACTGGACAGGATTTTTATTATTTTTTTCCCTACTCACCCTGAATAACACATTCAGCGTAAGATCCTGTCAAACCTTCACCGACCCAAAAGCCTGGAGCTGTGGTCTGGACGTCCTTGAACACTTTGGAAAAGAAATCCTTGATCTCACAGTCCAGATACTTCAGAAGTTTCCCTCCTTGAGTCTCGCAGATTTCATTCGCCTGTCCCCATGACTGTGGGTTTGCAACGAATTCGTACGATACGTTCTGAAAAATGGCCTCGTTGATATATTGGTCGTCTGATACATCTTGGGATGTCTTCAGGGACACGGTGTGAGCGGATAAGAGAAAAGTCCCTGTAATCCAGCAATAAATGCAGAATTGCTTTAGGAAAGGCATCGTGGGAAGAGCGAAAACGAGCAAACTTCACTTCCAGCCAAGACTTTGTAGACTGGAAAACAGGGAGCTTCAGTCCATCTTAGGCAAATCGACAGCAACTCTCTTTGTGAAAACAGTGCATGTGAGCTAACTTCCTCATTTTCATTAGGAAAATGATAGGAGACACTCAAACTACATGCAAAGTCTGATTTCAGCTTGCCTCACAGGTTGCTTAGACTGTGCAGTCCAAAACGAAATGATAATGGTTTTTGACTGAATTTAAGTGAAGAAAAGAAATACAACAATTGCTTTTGGCTGATTGATGGCCTACTTGAGCAAAATATAGTTTCACAATTGGATAAATTTGTAAAAAAAAAAAAAATATATATATATACATTGTACATTAGTGTATAGGCCTCATTTTTAAGCTGTCAATGTTTATCTTGTGGAAATCCCAGTTGTCCGAGATGAAAAGTGTATTTCTGAATTAGGATTGGAACATATGAACATTCGGTACATTGTCATATCACTGTCCACGACTATATTACAATAAAGAATAAATGAAACTGATATTTCTATATCATCCCTGCCTGTTTTCATTCTGGCTATAGGTTACCTTTGATTTCATATGTGACACATAAATGCTGCTGTAAATAACATTTTTAAGAAAAAGATCAAAGGTTTTTGTGACAATTTTCACATTTCAATATAGAGAACAGTGTGTTCAATGGTAAAATGAACTTATTTTGTATGCATATTATCAATGAGGAGTTTCCAGTGCTCCCTCCTTCTCTGCACTGCATGTGACGTCGGTGATGCGCACATCTCAGTCAGGAAGTTAAAGGTTATATACGTGCGTATGGGTGTGTGTGTGTGTGTGTGTTTGTGATTTTACCCTATTGTCAATACTGCTACATTCGTAGATCTGTATTTCTGTTTGATGCTGAGGATCTTATCCTGACACAACTTGTATACAGGGTGAATTCAGATACAGTGCCCTCCACTATTATTGGCACCCTTGGAAAATATGAGCAAAGTTTGTCTTTATTGTTTAACCTTTTGATTTTTTATTCAAACTTTTTTTTTTACAAAAATACTCTGCTCTCATGGATATCGAACAATTGCAAACAAAACACAGGTTTATTAAAAAAAAATCTTTGTTAAATATAGGTGTGCAACAATTATTGGCACCCTTTTAGTCAATGCTTTGTGCTACCTCCCTTTGCCAAGGTAACAGCTTTGTGTCTTCTCCTATAATGCCTGATGAGGTTGGAGAATACATGGCGAGGGATCTGAGACCATTCCTCCATACAGAATCTCCCCAGATCCTTCAAATTTCAAGGTCCATGCTGGAGGACTCTCCTCTTCAGTTCACCCCACAGGTTTTCTATGGGTTTCAGGTCAGGGGACTGGGGTGGCCATGGTAGGACCTTGATTTTGTGGTCAGTAAACTATTTTTGTATTGTGTTTGATGTATGTTTTGGATCATTGTCCTGCTGGAAGATCCAACCATGGCCCATTTTAAGCTTTCTGGCAGTGGCAGTCAGGATTTCATTTAATATTGATGGAGTCCATGATGCCATGTATCCAAACAAAATGTCCAGGTCCACTGGCAAAAACACAGCCCCAAAACATTAAAGAGCCTCTCTAATAGCTACCTCTCTGTGTGCCAAAACCACCTTTTATCTGACCATAGAACCCGATCCCATTTGAAGTTCCAGTAGTGTCTGGCAAACTGAAGATGCTCGAGTTTGTTTTTGGATGAGAGTAGAGGCTTTTTCTTGAAACCCTTCCAAACAACTTGTGGTGATGTAGGTGACTTTGGATTGTAATTTTGGAGACTTTCTGACCCCAAGATGCAACTAACTTCTGCAATTTTCCAGCTGAGATCCTTGAATATGTTTTGGCCACTCGAACTATTCTCTTCACAGTGCAACAATATAGACACACGTCCAATTCTAGATTGATTCATAACATTTCCAGTTGACTGGAACTTCTTAAGTTGTGCCCTGATGGTGGAAATGGGCATTTTCGATGCTTGTGCTATGTTCTTATAACTACTTCCCATTTTGTGAAGCTCAACAACCTTTTGCCGCACATCACAGCTATATTCCGTGGTCTTACCCATTGTTATGAATGACTAAGGGAATTTGGTTTGTGTGTTACCTCATATTTATACCCCTGTGAAACAGGAAATCATGGTTGAACAATTTCCTGTGCCTAGTCACCCAGGTCTACTAAAAAAAATAAAATATCAATGGGAATATAGTTCAAATATATTTTTCTCATATCAATTCATAGGGGTGGCAATAATTGTTGCACACCTATATGTAATGAATATATTTTTATTTTGGATAAACCTGTGTTTTGTTTGCAATTGTTTGATATCCATGAGAGCAGAGTATTTTTTTTATAAAACTTTTGAACAAAATATCAAACAATAACGACAATTTTTCCACAGTCTTCTTTGCTCATATTTACAAGGGGTGCCAATATTAGTGGAGGGCACTGTATATCGGGCCAGTTTTTGAATTTCCACATTGTCTAAGCTCTTTTGTCATAAGTAAAACTAAATACCCAACACATGATACATTTCTGAAATCCTCAAGGTGTTCTCTATCTACATGGGAAGGAAACATGTTTCATCATGTTCTAAAGAAGGATATTTGACCCATTTTTAATGATGTTTGGTCGTTCAGTCCAAGGTCAGACTGTTTAATGCTCAGAGATATAAAGAAAAACCCAAAAGCTACACACCAGAATATTCTTGAGATGTTAGGCCATCAGTCCAGGAGTTTAAACTGGGTCCAAATTGGGTCATACAACAGGACAATGATCCAAAGCACACCATCAAATAGAAATCTGAATGGCTAAAGAAGAAAAAAATCAAGGTGTTGGAATGGCCAAGTCAAACTCCAGACCTCAACTCCATTGAAATGATGTAGTGAGATATTAAGAGAGCTTATAAAGAAAAAGCCCTCAAACATCATTGAACTGAGGCGATGTTGTAAAGAAGAGCGGGGAAAATTTCCACAACGACGAGAGGCTGATAAACTCCTACAGAAAACGTTTACTTCAAGTTATTGTTGCTAAAGGTGGTTTTACATGTTACTGAATTATAAGCTGTATTTATTTTTTCTCAAATGCTTTCTGAATGTTGGTTTACTGTACTTTTTGCAAAAAAAAAGACTACATACTGAAATCTGTTGTGCTTTTTATGTTGTCACTTGAGGTTATTTCTTTGTATATAGAGGTTGGTGAGCATGACAGGATTGTTATTTCGATAGATTGAATTGAAGGAGGATGTACTTTCTTTTTCCCCTGAACCATTTGCTCAGTTTAAAAAATAATAAAATAAAAACCCATCAAGGGCGTAGTTTATTATAAATATAGACCAAAGTGACATATTTAATTATTAGTTTGTTTCTTTAATTACACGTTTAATGCAATACGTCACTTTGGACTAATACTACAATGCACGCCTTATAAGTGGCAAACATCGCGAGAACTCACGAGAGTTAAGTCAAATCACGTGACTACCCATCCCGTGTTTACAACGTGAGTGATCATGGCCGGGCAGCTGAAGGTAATTTAGCATTCAGGATCTAAACAACTACAACACTACAAGAATACCAGAAAAAGTGCGACAAATACTATAATGCGATATATAAATATTATATAGCATGACGTGTTTAACCCGTGACTTTTACCAGTTCAGACTGAATATTAGACATGATGAGTTTTCCCTCTCAGATTCTCTTCTATCGTGTGTTAATTCATGACTAATTCACGACTTTCACAATTCAGAGGCTATGAACGGTGTACTTTGAGAAGTTGTGAACAATCGTGTCACACACGCAGACATTACTGGTGCTGATGAATGTCCTCTTGCCATGTGATTGCTGCCCTTCTGGGTTCTGCCTTGTGCACATGCGCAGTATGTTGGCGATTTATTATCGCGATACTGGCCTTTTGCACCAGCGATATCGCAGTCTGCAATATGTAAATGATGAGAGTTTTACAAATCAAAGCACTTTTATGATATTCTGAGATAATCCTGATTAATTCCAAATGTTCGTGAAGAATACATTCATGCGATCAGAGAGATGTGAATAGTTTGGGTCCTATTTATACAGGACGTGGATAGTAGTAAACTGTCAGATTTTCCTAAATTCATCCATTCATCCATATTCGTGTTCCTGTCTCACGCCCAGTTTTCCTGGATTGGGCTCCCGGTTCCACCATGTCCTTGACCAGAATAAAGTGTTCACTGAAGAATGAATGAATGAATGAATGAATGAATTAGAACACACCTGAGGCCACTGAGGTATAGACAGTAATCCCTTTTAAAGGATATAGTGCAGGATAATGTGTAATGTTTAAAGGAAATGTGTTGCGCTATTGACTGGCAGTTTCCTATTGTTACTATAGTTTGATCCTTCCTTTCACTGTTTTACCTGTCAGAAGTCATTGTCCAAGTCTGAGACATATCGACGAAATATGACCATGAACTGCTTTGTTTACTAATATGGTCATAAAAATCAGGTTTAATTTCCTTCTTTTCAGTTTAGTCATCCAGACTCCTTTTTTCCCCGCCACCACAGGAGCGTCTGAAGGACGCTGTAAAGATCCTGGGATGTGGCAGCACCTTATTCCTGGGATACCTGACCGCAACCGGGGACGAGCGCTTCTACGCTACCACCCTCATGCCCGTGCTGCAAAGACTTGTGGGAGCAGAAACAGCTCACGTCATGGCTGTGCGGTTACTCAGCCTGGGCCTGGTGCCCAGAAGTCGCTACCAGGATCCTGCATCACTGGTGAGTGTACAAAATGTCCTTAAATATCGCTATTACTATAATTATTTTAAAAGACTAGTGTTAGAATAGCTGATGTACTTTTTAACAGCCTGATGCTTGGATTGTGTTCTGCTTCAGTTATCGATGGAATTTTTTTTGTCCCAAGCTTTCGATACAATTTGACATGCATCATGTGACAGTTTGTACAAAGTAGGCCTGTCACGATAATTACATTTTCGACTTATCGTACGATATATTTTTCTGACCTATTTCCCATTGTGTTTACATGCGTGTTTGTTTACATAAGAGTGAATGTCACCAACATTTTAGCCGTTCGCACTGTCAAATTAAAATTCCAACTTGGAATATCCGTCGAATTTAAGATAAAAACGCTCATTCGAAAGCAAAAACTGTCTGCATTCGAGTTTAAGACGTGTATTAAGCACTAGCACCGATTTGAATGAAAACATACCGTGGAAAAAAAATTACTTGCGTGCAAGATATTAACAACGCACTAACAATGTTTTTTGAAGAAGAAAAATCTAGAAAGAATAGTTTTACTGTTTCAGATAATCCAGTTGGGGTCAATAATGTCGGGGATTGAGCCGCTTAAGCTGCGTGAGCTGAAGCGCTTCGTCAGCGGGTTAATTAACTCACCTAAACGCATCCTATACACATGTGAGATTAATCAGACATTTACACAACATAAACCTAATATTACAACCCACTTCTGCGCAAACTGACGCAAATACACACGTGAACTTGAATCGAAGTAGGGCGCCGGGTCGAACGGTAAGTCACGTCGTGAAGACGCTCTTTCAGTAACAACGCGCTAAAACACAGACAATGAACAACTAAAGCATAAGGAAATCGCAATATTGTATTCCCGTGTCTGAATGTTCTTAAGAATGAAAAGTTCATGGCTCTTTGAAAGGGTGTACTTGCATTATTATGCTCTTATATTATCATTATATCAGTTGCATAAAATGGTCTTAAAATGACAATAATGTCGTTAATTGCGATTATTTCTGGGACAGTGTATCGTCCAACAAAAGTAGTTATTATAACAGGTCTAGTACCAAGCCTTAGCAATATCAATCTAATTAGATATTTTTTATGTGCTGATCCAGGAGGTAAATGTGATGGGACGGAGGTTCGGGAATCCTGTTGGGATCGCAGCAGGCTTTGATAAGCACGGTGAGGCGGTGGATGCTCTGTATCGGTTGGGCTTCGGCTTTGTCGAGGTGGGCACGGTCACACCGAAACCACAGGAGGGAAATCCAAAACCCCGCGTGTTCAGACTCGAGGCTGACCAGGCGGTTATTAACAGGTATGAGGCAGCTTTGAGCTTTGTTCCCCTTCTGCAACGTCTGACACAATTTATACAGCTTTCTGCTGCTTGGCCTGTCACATTGCACTGCTTAACTATTGCAGATGACCCAAAACGCAATAGTGCACCTGGTCTTCAGTCAACCAAAACATGTCTGCTCTAATCCTGTTTATATTGCAGTGCTTTTGAATCGAATCTGATTGGTCAGATGATGTCGATTAACTCCGACATCAGTGCCAGCTGTAATTCAAAAGATTTAACAATAGCTAAAAAGCATGCCGAACCATGTCCGAGGTGTCCAGGTGATATTTTGATGTAAATAATGAATTTAGAATGTGAAGTCGTTCAAACGGGCAGGAAAAAAAAAAAAGATCTTTGCATGTAGACGTGACTGGCTGCTAGGATTGTATTCTGCCGCACCTTTAAAGTGTCTTTGAGTAAAAGTGTAAAAGTGCCAAAAGCAATAAATGTAAATGTGGCTTGCTGAATTGGAAATGGGGAAAGTACAAGTGTGAAATGTCATGGTAACATCATGGTGATCTAGGACGTGGAAACCCATTTATACGCGTGTCGTTATAAGAGAAGCAAATTGAAATGAACCTTGGGTCGCTTATTGTTTTTAGTCTTTGGGTTAAGTTGTTTGGGGATATTTGTAGCTTCATGTGCCAAAACTTTTGGAAAAATTGCCTCAAATTTTTTGTGACGTCAGAATGGGCAATATTGTAGGTTCACAAGCCCTCATAAGCAAAATGAGTGTAGGATTTATGTAAATAAGATGCAGGCTATTTGAATAGTTGCACATGTACATCAGGATGCATTTGAGAATATTTTTACACAAACACGTCCTAGGCTACGAAATGAATGAAAAATTCCCGTCTGTGTGGCTTGGGACTAGCTTTGATGCACACTGGACACCACAATCATCCATTTGAGCAAGTTCCTCACAGGCAGGTTAAGTGGACGAGCCTGTGCTCTTGACGTAAACGAGCGCAATGTGTACACACTCCTGGTTTTGAATGGCAAATTCTCTCTCTCTCTCTTTGGTACGCATATTGCATAAGATTGGAAAAAGGTGCCCTTAGATGTGCGACAATCCCGAAATCTGAAGTCACGCAAAAACTCCATTTTTTTTTTTTTTACTTTCATCATAAGGTAATATTAGAATCAGCAGGTCAGTTGTGTAGTATCGCTAGAAAATGGTTATTTAGTTTGCTACAGTTAAAATTAAGGCTTTGTTAGTAACACATCTAGCAATTATTTCACAATCTGTAGCAGTTTAATGCAGTGAGGAATACAAAGCATTTAAATTTGCATGAAGCGATTATGAAAAATAAAAAAAGGGCAGAATTGAACAGTATACTCTTCCTTAAAGAGTTTTCCTCTTTTCTTGTTAAAGAGGACAAAATCTTTCACATATATATATATATATATATATATATACATACACACACACACACACACTATATATATATATATATACACACACACACACACACACACACACACACACATATATATATATATATATACATACACACACACACACATATATATACATATATATACACACATATATATGTGTGTGTGTGTGTGTGTATATATGTGTATATATATATATATATATATATATAATATATAATATATATTATTTTGATCAATATTGAGATCTCAATTATGATATAAAATCAATAATGATTTTAGGGACAACATATATTCATTGTACTTTCACATTTAAATAAACAGGCCGCTGCTTTCACCTCCATGTTGTGCTACATTCCTGCTAATGTCCAAATCTTTGCATCAAATTAGACTGGTCCTTAAAGCGCATCATCTCGTAGACGCAAAATATAAATAAAAGTGTTCCCAAAATATAGGATAAGTAAAAATGCCATCAACCAAATGAAAATATACATCAAATATAACAATATGCAACTAAATGAAAACAATTCAGGCGAATGCAGAAAAGGCAATAACAGTGTTTACCGGAGGAGAGACGCAAGACAGTTTCTTTTACGAGAAAAATTTAGGAGCACATTTGAAGCTTAGTGTGTTTTTTTTAAAGAGATGGTAGCGTTAATGTGCCACGTTATAACACACACGTAGGCATGAGAAAACCTGAGCTTATCAATTATGACAGAATTTCGGAAGATAGTGTGGGATCAATAAAAGATGGCGGTTTGTGAGATCGGGAAGTTGAGAGAAGCAGATGATGTTCAGTGTTACTCGTCATCATAATGGCTTCTCTGCAGTATTTCCACACTTGTGCGGTTGACTGAGGAGATGAAAAGCAGTGTGAAAGTAACTGTAGATGCATTTTGGATTTCCTGTAATTTTTATTCCGATTGTATTATACAACTCCGAACAGGTCACTCCCACCTTTATATAATAAATATTTAGTCACAGTCGCACAAAGTACTTCAGTCGCAAATACGAGTGAAATAGTCGCACTGTAGAGCCCTGAGTTGATCTGCAAAGTTTTTTCCCGTTCGGCGTGATGATGTTTAGTGCCCCCGACAACCTCTGTAGCGCCATTTAGCATCGTGCTAGCTAGTGTCATGATTTCCCCTCGCGCAAGAGCTGGAGCTCGCAGAGAAACTGGCAGCTCGAGCACTAAAATGCTGACCCCGTTTCCGGATTTTGGCGCTACAAAATGACGTCATCCCTGCACCGCCCTGTGTGATTGGCTGTAAGCGCTTGATTTGAGGACGAAGCGGAGGACGAAGTTTAAACATCAGTATCGCAGTCGATCATGTTCATTTAATCGTGGGCAGTCAATATCGTAATCCCGATCGATATCCGATTAATTGTGCAGCCCTAGTGTGTGTGTATGTATATGTGTGTGTGTGTGTGTGTGTGTGTGTGTGTGTATGTGTGTTTTTTATATATATATATATATATATATATATATATATATATATATATATATATATAAAAAATAAAATATGCGTATATCATGTGCCATCAGGGGTAATTTACCTTCTATGTAAACGTTTTAGGTAATTTATTTAAATAAAAATAGAAATCAGTATCTACTTTTACTCTTCAGCTCTGTTTTTTTATTATTATTTTTTCATTATTAGCAAAACTAAATATCATGAAATATTGTGGATCATAAATTCACTATCGGCAGATTATATTTTATTAGACCGAACATGTCGACTGTTCTTATAGTTATTTCATTCATTCATTCATTCAATCACTCCCAATCTGGCAACCCCACTTAAAGATATATTTTTTGCCTTTTCATCCATTCCTATTGTCCTGTATATAATGAAGTATGTTATATAATTAGCACTTGAGACAGATTGTATTATAAAACCGCTAGGAACTTAATAAAACTAAACAGCTGTATAAATATTGGCTCCCCTCTGTCATGCTCTTGCTTATGGAAAACAGTGTAATCTCATTAAAGACCATACAAAGCCCAATAGCAACACAAGTCTATACAGCCACCTCTTTGTCCTTCCTGTGTTTCCAGCCTGACATTAAATATCGCCTTCAGCTTTACAGTTTATTTGCCTCGACTCAATTGCTGGGGGGATTCTATTTGTTGCCATGGTAACCCATAATTGATGAGTCCTAACGACTCAGCGCAGCGATCACGGTCACTGGAGCTGTTTGCTTTGCTCGCATTTCAACAGCAATCAAAATATTGTCACGCTTTCAGGCGGAAAGGAAAAGACGTCAGCCGGTTTATAATTAATTCACATTACACTTTAATAAACTGTTGAGTCAGACGCACACGAGCGCAGGAGTGAGGCATAGGAAGGCTGCGTTTTTATGAGCAGAAACGTTTTCCCTGTGGAAAAAGTCAGCTACAAATGAAAACACCCCGTTATATTATATTTGATATTTTATTCTGATACGATTCAGTATCAGTATGTTTTTTTCATTATTCAGTATATATTAAGTTAGGAATAAAACACATGCGAGTGCTGTTATAGGAAAATAATCAACAATGGGGTGATGTGACTCACCCAGATGCCATGCAGCGTTATTAATACCACCCTGAAGCTGATTATTTGTCATCAACATCACATCTCAAAGCATTTTAATAGTCTTGTACCACAATTTTTATTTCATAAAGAATGGCACATCTTGTTTAAAAAAAAAAAAAAAATCCATTTATAGTTACTTTTAAATGTTATCACTTGCGCTATAGTGGCTGTAAACTTTCGTTCCTTCACCAGCCCCTCTTTTTTCCTCTCTCTCCTATGTCATGTTACCGAAGAACCCGGAACTCGTAACTCACTGACTGTTGTAAAGCACTGATGCTGGAGACTCCTTCTATAAGCGTTAAACAAATGTCTCCTTACAGAAAATATCACCTTGTCAATGATTCTGTTTTTCTTTAGTAAATAAACAACACGTCATTCATGCATTTGTTGTTATTATTATTATTATTATTATTATTAGTAGTAGTAGTAGTAGTATTATTATGTGAAATGTCTACCATACAAGTCCCTGTGAATGAGCTGTTACTATAGAAACGATAACGTATTAGATCAAGCGCATTAATATAAAACCGATAAAACCAGAGCTGCACTCTCGTATAAAAATATTGACTGGTATTTCATTAGTAATGATGTCATCACTAGTTATGTATGTATGTATGTTTGTGTGTTTTTCAGATACGGCTTCAACAGCTGTGGCGTTCTAGCTGTTCAGGAGAGATTAAAAGCCAGACAAGGAATTCAGTCTGAGCTCACTAAAGGTAAACCTGAGACATCCTATCGCCTTGCTATGAACATTAGAGCCAGAGAGCAATCGCTCAATAAGTCTCAATAAGCCGGAATTATTATACGATCTCAGCAGGCAAGCCACTGGGCATCAACCTGGGGAAGAACAAGCTGTCCACAGACGCTGTGGCTGATTATCTGGAGGGAGTGAGGACGCTTGGTCCCCTCGCTGACTACCTGGTAGTGAACGTGAGCAGCCCGAATACTCCGGGCCTCAGGGACCTGCAGGGGAAGAAAGAACTGCGCCATCTACTGGACAAGGTAGAACTGAGCTCGGTTACCGAATGCAAATGACTGTCCTTGTCTGTGAAGGCTTACCTGATGTAAGCAGGGCTGATTACCATCTGTGTTGCAAAAAAAACGTACATTCATACATGCATTTCTTAGGCTAATATTGTGGTTTGAAATGGACATGACATCACTCTTTTTATTATTATTTTTTCCTTCTTGTAATTATTTATTTTGTTATTCAGTGCTCAGTGTTTGTGACATCAGATATTTGCAACAAGAATAACAGAGACAAAAAAAAAACAAACAGAATGAAGGCGGGGGGAGTGTAGCAGCTCCTCGAGTAGAAAACAAATGTTCTGATGTCTTTGCTTAAAAACTCCCAGTCTGCGTCAAATACGCTCAGAACTGCGTTCGGACATTGCTCTTATGCAAAATAATTCATGAAAAAATCAATACACAAGCAAATGCAGCATCGTCCAAAAAATAAAACCCCAAACAAATCAGATTTGGTCAGTAAAGTTGACTGTTGGATAGATTAGATTTACCCTGTCTAGATATAAAATTGAAATTATGGTGTGTAACAGCTGGGACTGGATTTTTTAAAAAAATTGTCACCTGGGCAGTCGGGATATACTGTACAGTACACTGTGTCACTGTACAGTGTGTGTGTGTGTGTGTGTGTGTGTGTGTGTTTTTCGAATGCGAACTCAGGTACTGAAAGCGAGAGACACTCTGCAAGGAGCGACTCGGCCGCCAGTAATGGTTAAGATTGCTCCGGATCTCTCCCAGCAGGACAAGCAGGACATTGCAGAGGTCATCACAGAGGTCACTTCTTTCTTTCCACTTAATGAATAATTATCATTTTATAATTTTAATTATACATGTATAATATATACTACCGGACATTTACATAGTTTGCGTGCGGGGTTGTGCGCATGCAGGGTATTTTTATTTATTTATTTATTTTTTTATATAAAATCATATTCCTAAAAAAGTAAAGCAAATAAAATGCAGTATTCCATACCACTGCTGAATTCTCGAATCTGATTGGTTGACTCATTTACATTGATACAGTAGTGCCTGCTGTAATGATATTTAAAGTTTAAAACATGTCTCATCATTGTTACGGTGGAGTTTTCTGTAAGGCGGCATTTAGTTAGCGTTTATGGAAGGAGTCTCCAGTGTCAGCGCAGCATCAGAGTCTGAGTCAGAGGTGTGTGTGGTTTCTCAGTAACATCACATTTTTGTTTTATTAACTTCGAGAGAGCAACTTATACTGTAACATGAGTCAGTACAGGATGTTCCACAATATTAAATGTAATTGTAAACAGATAAAAAAAACAACAACTATGAAGCAGTGTTGTTTAATAAATAAGCTGTAGGCTTTGGAAACCTTCTTGGGTAGGAGAGCAATAAAGCACTTTGGAATGCACTGATATGGAAAAATATTCAACTTAAGGGTTGTAACAATAAATCCGCTTCGTGTTGGGCCACATGACACCAACTGATGGTTGATTTATTTTCCTGTAACAGAATGCCTCAAGTGTTGTTTTCCTTACCTTTTATCGCGGTTGTGTCTGAACTTTTGCTTTCGTGTGCTTTTGTGTGTTAGCTTGGTGTGGACGGTTTAATCGTCTCCAACACCACAGTGTCCAGGCCTGAGACCCTGCAGGACCACAACAGGAACGAGGCGGGGGGTCTGAGCGGGCAGCCGCTTAAAGAACGGTCCACTCGTACAGTACGGGAGATGTACACCTTAACGAAAGGTATAAATATATATATATATATATATATATATATATATATATATATATATATATATATATATATATATATATATATATATATATATATATAAAAATAACACATCCATGGGCAATAAATTAGGAGCTATTATTCACACACACCAATTAATCAAATCACTTCTTTTGTCCAAGCCATTTTGGACCACGTTAAACCCCTTTTGAGACATTATGTCCGAGATTTACGATAAATCCCTCGCGACATCTTTGCGTTATCACCAGGCTCAAAGGTCAACACGTATCCAAACATCTTATCTACATGTTTTTGTTCTGCGAACATTTAGCAAAGCATCCGTAATACGAAACGGAAACTTATTAGCAGTGGACCTTTTTATATTGTCTTTTATGTGGAGATTTGTGATGGAAATGTAAAAGTCTGAACACTGAAACCGTTTTTTGCGTAACTGGAAACGGGCATTTCTTCATGTTGTAGGGAAGGTGCCCATAGTCGGTGTAGGTGGAGTGGCTAGCGGACAGGACGCCCTGGATAAGATCCGTGCCGGAGCATCTCTGGTTCAGCTCTACACAGCGCTGGTGTATCAGGGTCCTCCGGTCGTAACCAAGATCAAAAGAGAACTGCACGAGCTCTTAACGTAAGTACGCTCTGCGGTTCCTGTTTCCGGCCTGTCTTTCATGAGGTGGTGTTTTTTATTATATTTTTTGAAATATTGTGTGTCTCTTGCAGGGAACAGGGATTCAGTAGTGTATCAGAAGCAGTAGGTGCTGATCACAGGACGTCTGATGGCATGACATCATCACACACCGAAGGAGCGACAGTGAATTAGGCTCTAAAGCATAGCTCATACGTAACTCGCCAGCTCAATGGAGTGTCTCAGACTGGTGTTCGGTGGCGGAGTCGGGTTTCCACTGTCAGATTTTCTCCTTTTTCTGATCGGATTTGTGGCATCAGACCACCGACGCATGAATCTGAGCTGAAATGTTATGAATGTGGGCCAGCATGGAATTGAAAGGGTCTGGGTATATGAGGTGACGTGATGAAACTCAATTCAAGTGCCAGCAGTGCGACCCAAGATGGAGTGCAAACTGTTTTGTGACTGACTTAAAAACAAAAACAAAACATACTTTTACCAGAGGACTTATTCCTGAAGCATAAACAAGCTGGACATGGACAACTTTTGTAAAGGTTTTGTGATGTGCCCTGTCAGATTTTTAGAATGTTATAATAATAAATATCATTTGAACACTTGTGGGGTTGCCATTCAAATTTCTGAGCTGTCTGTGGATAAATCTTTGAATAAAATGATCAGGTAGGGTTGCCAGGTCCAGTTTAAATATGGAGATAAAAAAATTTTTTTTAAAGGGTACTTTAAAAGTTAAAGCACATTCGCCTCACACCTCCAGGGTCGAGGGTTCAATTCCCACTGTGGCCCTGTGTGTTCTCCCTGTGCTGCGGGGGTTTCCTCCGGGTACTCCGGTTTCCTCCCCCAGTCCAAAGACATGCATGGTAGGCTGATTGGCGTGTCCAAAGTGTCCGTAGTGTATGAGTAGGTGTTTGAGCGTGTATGTGATTGTGCCCTGCGATGAATTGGCACCCTGTCCAGGGTGTACCTCGCCTTGTGCCCCATGCTCCCTGGGATAGGCTCCAGGTTTCCCCGTGACCATGAAAAGGATAAGCGGTATAGAAGATGGATGGATGGATGGATGGATGGATGGAGAAACTGAATGGCTGGCTCAATTGTGATACAACTTCTTACACAGACACAAAACTACTTCCTGAAAAAGTTCCCCCTCTTTCACTGTGATTTGTCCTTGCAGTCTACACAAAGTCTCAACCGGGTGCCACAATTGCATTATCTTTGAGATTTGGTGCTGTCATTTTTCTAAGGAAGGATCCAGTTTCCCTTCTTTCCTTCTCTGAGCTGTAGTGTGCAGTTTTGACCAATAACCCACAGTCACTTCAGCGAGCGCGTTATTGAAGATTGTCTGCCTGCCTTGAAGAGTCCTGCTTTTTACGTTCCCTGGATTGGATTGACAGATGAGGTCTTTGGCTGATTGTTGGTGTTGGTTTTTCTCTCCCCGTGGGGCAGGAGGTCACATGGAGGTAGAAACTAGTCTGAATAGTTTTAACATCCAACACCTCTCTGTGTGAAGTGGATGGTGAGAGAGTGTGTGTGAATATGAATTGCTTTAAAATTAGTTTAACCTTTTTTTGAAGTCTTCAAAGTAGCTTCAAGGATCTCAAAGATGTCAGAGAATTTTGTAGGCCTTTATTCGCTTCAGCTCAGCTCTTATGGCTCCGAAAGCGTCCTTCCCTTTTCCAGCTCTGCATTCAAAATGTCACTGGTAGCTCAGTGGTTAAGGCATCAGACTATTGCTCGGAAGGTCTAATCACAGCACCACCAAGCTGCCGCTGTTGGGCCCTTGAGCAAGGCCTTTAACCCTCAACTGCTCAGTTGTATAAATGAGATATATGTAAGTCACTCAGGATAAGGGCGTCTTCCAATAAAATGTAAGTATAAATGTAAAGATATCAGACGTGCTGGGGTGTGGGCGCAGCATCTGAAGCTGTTAGTAGAGCTGCCTGCTGGAAAGGAGAGTAAATGTCATTACCTTCCCTGTATGACATTTACAAAAGAGTTCTTCACAATTATAGATCTAGTCAGTATAAAGATATTCAATAAAATTACTCAGACACACGTTTGTGTGCCTTGTGAAGGACATTAGATGTGCTGCAGGGGCGTCAAGATAAAAAAAAAAAGGATGCGAGGAATTCGTAGACAAAGAGTCAGGACGTCTCCTGCTGAGAAGGTAACGTGACATCTTTGACACAGAGAAAAGAAAATCGAACATATTATTGTACTGTTTATTGGGTAGTTTTTTAATCAGTGCAGTTCAGTCCATAACCGTAAGATAATAAAGCACGCTCTGGACCCAAACCAGGTTAAATCGTGCTAGCTGATTTATTCATGCGTCCTGTGTACAGCCTAAGGAAACATTCAGACCAGCTGCTTCCTCATGGGTGGAATGTGCGCTGGCCTGATTCGCCTGGATTTGAAGACAGAACATCTATAGCATCCTCAGAGGTTCGAAACGGGTCGGAACCTAAGACCAGAGATGTCAAATATGACCCCGTCAGTTCGTCCACCTGGGTTTAAGAATAAGAGAGATGAAAGATGTGTGGCTTGTAATATCACAAATACAGAGATTCTCTAAAGATTTGCACCTTGCAAAAACAGTTTATCATCCTTGCTTCAGTGGATAATCACATGTAGATTTGTACCCAAAATCTGATGCTGGAATCATAAACCCTATCCTATGCTCATCCCAGGACTCTGTCTGCGATTATACCAGGATTCACTATCTGTGAAAAAACGTTAATCGAATCAAATTAACTGGTGTCAGTATGAGGATTTACTCTCACAGCTAAGGCTGGTTGTTGATGTTTGTTGCCTCCTACCAGCTAATCCAGTCTTGTACCGTATATTACTGAGCAATCTGTAGTGTTTATGTTCCTTACTGATTTTGAGATTTGGAAATGATTGTCCTGAGGATCACAGTAATACCACACTGAGACGAACTTTGCGTGATTTGTGTCTCAGATGGGGATTTGTGGCTGGAAAAAGACACTGCCTGAGGACTCTGGAGCAGATGCAAGCAGCTCAGCCTCTACTGCAGCCATCATTACATTGCATGATATGGTTCACATATCTCTATGCTATGTTATATTTGGTTGTACCATTTCTGAAAAAGGTCAGAATTTACGTCGCAGCAATAAATTGTTTTCAGAGTCAGTATGAAAACATTTTCTGGTATTTGTCAATAATAATAATAATAATACTGAGACTGATACCAAAAAGAGTACTCTATTAGATATTAATCAATTAGGGATGTCAGAACATTTCATTTAGCTCTGTTTACATCAATTGCTGCTATGTGCTGCTACATTACATCCATATGGATGTTGAAATCACCTGTAATTTATGCATATTCATAGTCAGTTAATGTCCTAGAAAGCAGTTCCCCCAAAATCATCAAGAAAACCTTTGTTAAGTCTAGGAGGGTGATAGATAACTAATAAAATAACAGATTGATCACCCCTGAGATGCACTGCAAGGTACTCAAATGTTTCAAATTTCCCCCAGAGAAATCTGTCTGCAACATAAAGTATGACAGTATAGACAGGCAACACCCCAACCCTTCTTATTCATTCTAGGGACACAAAAGAATTTAAAACCCTGGGGGTGGGGTCATTAAGTACAAAGTTGTTATTACTGTCGAGCCTTGTTTCTGTCAGGAAAAGAAAATCCGGCTCATATTTTAGAACAAGTTGGCTAATTATAAAAGACCACAGAGATGTGATTGTCCATCCATCCATCCATCCATCCATCCATCTTCTACCGCTTACTCCTTCTTCAGGGTTACGGGGAACCTGGAGCCAATCCCAGGGAGCATCGGGCACAAGGCGGGGTACACCCTGGACAGGGTGCCAGTCCATCGCAGGGCACAAGAGATGTGATTGTTCAGTATAATAATCACACCTTAATTAAATGACATGTATTTGAGGACCTCTTCTTTTTCCTATGGCCGGCGCCACCAAATATTGCAAATGGCCGAAATATTCTGAAAAGGAGCATGGTTACCTACATATCAGGTATGGTGTATCATTGTTCCGTTTAAATTTCTTTCTTTTTTTTTTTTTATTCATAATGTGCATCTCTTACTTGAATGCATGCATGAATGAATGCTCTACAGGCCATATTTTTTTGCTTTCGTTCATTTGCAGCCCAGCACACACGAACCAATCTTGCTAAATGGTAAAAAATAAAGGTAAATGGTGCACTTATATCCAAAGCGCTTTACACGGTCTCATTCACCCATACACAGTCACACACCAATGGTAGCAGAGCTGCCATGCAAGGTGCTAACTTGCCATCAAGAGCAACTTGGGGTTCAGTGTCTTGCCCAAGGACACTTCGGTATGTGGAGTCACGTGGGCCGGGAATCGAACCGCCAACCCTACGATTAGTGCACAACCCGCTCTACCACCTGATCCACAGCCGCCCAAGCGATTTGGTTATTTTGGTTGTTTCTACAGTATATGAGTCAGCAGTTAAGGCTTCTGTCATCAGATCTCTGTAAATCAAGAATACCTGCAAACGGAGGTAGTTTGTGGTCCAAAACCACAGGTAGCCTTTATTCAGTTGTTTTCCACCCACTGTATTTTGATTAAAAAACTGCATCTCGGCTTGGAAAGGAGAAGATTGAAGAAAACAGTGGATGACTAAATGGTGCAAGCTGCCTTTCCCTGTCGCCTTGCCAACTGCACTGTTTTTAAATAACTGATTTCCATAGTTGCCTAGAAAAGGAGTGTGACCATGTGAAAGCAGCAGCCATCAAGCAATGCTGGTGTGACCAGCTGCAAAGAATTACAAGACTGATCTGCATGTAATGCTGTGTTTACGGAGCGCAAATCGATGTTGGTTAACTCAAACAGTCCTAAAACAAATATTCCTCCATTTTAAATTCAAGTCTAATCAGTGTTCATTCTGTTACAGTATGTGATGTACCAATGTTTAAGGCTTAAGGTTTAAAAAGTCACATTTCACATTCTGTCTGGAGTGGCACATGACAAGTGGCTGTGCTCTGACAAGCCTCGAGTATCTTTCTGCTTATGATCAAGCTCACGCCAAAGTCACCTTGAACATCTTAGCACTTTGCCCAGTGCCTGCCTATTCAAAACTGTGATGTATGCAAATGTCTGAGAGCTTTCTTCCTTCCACTGGTGTTCTGAGTGCAAATTCTGTTTATTTCCTTTCCCTAAAAATAGCCTTAATTTATATGTCATGTGTGTAATTCTAGAAGAAGAGAGATTTTAGCCAAGCATAAAGTGGTAGAGTACAAGAATAAGAATAAAGAGCTGTACGTCTCTGTTGTTTAATAATACTGCATGATCTGGTTTTCATCTAGAAATATCTATTCAGTGTTAATATTCCTGTTTTATGGCCCTGTAGTTTTCCTATTATTGTGTGACTGCAGAGCAAGCTACAGTACAGGGTGAAAATAAACTCAGTGCAAATCTGCCTTAATTATTTTAACTGTCATTTATTATCGACGTCTATGTAATGTAAAGTCACCTGTTTTAACACATCTCAAATCATATTGATTTGACATTTGATATGAAGACTTAAAAATGTATATATCTGAAATAAAAGACATTTTTTACGGCTTTTCTTAATTTAAAAGCCTTATAAAACCTTCTATTTATATCACAGCACCGCTAGATTCTTGAATCTGATTGGTCGGAATATGTTAATGTATAAATTAAGCAATATCGCACAATTGCGAGTGCGATATTGTTTTTAATATATCAGTCCTATAAACAAGAAATTAACATTTTGGACAAAATATGGCTAAATGTTCTGTTTATTTTTGCTCCACTAATGGAAATAGATCCTGTTTAATATGTTCTGGCAGAAGAACTTGGGGACAAAAATAAGTAAATAAATAAACAAATGACACCTGATCTACTAAAATCTTAATTTTCAGCACACACTTTTCATTGATATGCATTATATCTTGGTTTTTCATTTATTTATTTTATTTATTTCCCTAGGTTTGAAATGACATTTTTCATTACTGATTTATGCACCCAGGTTTGAAACGGTCTTCTTGTCACCACCTAGCTAACAAATTAGCATTTGTCTTTTGTCTTTCAGTTTTGTAAGTTTATGAGCCTGCTATGTGACTAAATGTAAATGGAATTTCATAAGATGTCTATTTGAAGCCAAGTTAAAATAGCACTGGCCATACAGTACAACTGTTACACTCCTAAACACCACGAAAAGAAATTTAACAGCAGTAGCTAAACTAGCCAACTTCTTAAACACACAGTGGTATGCCAGATAAGTAATTAGATTAGCAGCAGTTATTAAATATGTAAACATGTTCTCTAACAAGCTAGCTCATATTAGTGTAAGTAAGTGTATGTAGTTAACGTGCTAGCAAGCTAACATATTAGCAATAACCTATTAACAATATCTAACTTACTGTATACAGTGTAAATCCCTAGCCAAGAATGCTAGCTACCAACATTAAGCTAATTATTATGCAATTAAAAGTCTTCATTGGCCAGCTAGCTAACATTACGCATTTGATTACATAACCAATAGCCAAGTTTGCTTGCTACCAACATTAGACTAACTTTAATATAATTAAAGTGTTTGATGAGAAGTTAGCTAACATTGCTAAGCTTTTTTTTTTTTTTTGTCTGTGTAAACCAGTAGCCAAGTTTGCTAGCAAGTCTTAACTTTCACACATGTGGATTGGTCGCTTCTGATAGAGCTAAAGGTGAGCATCTGGAATTATTTCAGAATCTTTTAAAGGTTTCAAAACTTTTTAAGGCAAAGTCAAGAGAAATGTTAAAATGCTGAGCTAGTAAAATGACCAAACAATTCGTTAATGAATCAGTCTACTGCTGACGAAGAACATTTAAGCAGTGTCCTGGATGCCCAGCCCTGTCTCCTGACATTAGCTTCATCGAGTGCACAAAGCCTTTCAAGTTTCTCAAATGTTGACATTTATTTGAGTATTTAAAAAAAAAACAAAAAAAACCCAAACACATGTCCCAAACACACACGTCATCATCTCATGAACGATGAAATATTCTAAGAACCACAGCAAAGATACTCACTGAAACTTCAACACTTTAGCCAAAACCTTTTTCTCTTTTGTTCTGAGAACATTTAATATGAAAGATCTATAGATGTAGATTTAAATATGTGGTTGTGATGACTTTTGAATATTTTTTCCATACACAGTACATCATTTCATGAAGTATAGACAGTTTTGAAAAAATATAAGTGGCTAATGGGGACAATTATAAATATGAAATATAAATATAAATACATTACTAATACAGTAATCCACTCACCGTGTAAATAGATTGAAATGGATGTAATGTACCAGTTTTTTATTTTTATTTTTACGCTTCCGGTTCTATAACATGACAATTCAAAAACAGTGAACATATACAAGGCAACTGTGTCTTTTTGATCCTGACTGTTACACCATGAAAATGGTTCCCGATATTCAGGATAATGCTGCATTTGGAATTTCCAACTTCCGACTAGGAAACACCAAAGAAAACGCCACCGAAACCACAGAAACTTTGCAAGGTCTTCTTAACTGCAAGTTCAGAATCTGATGTCATGTCAACATGGCTGCTCACACTATCAATAGCAAATAAAGCAATGTTTACACTGCGTAAAGACTGACCAAACTTGAAATTAGTTTCTAATAGTATTTACTTTAGCTCAATCAACAAGCAACAATCAACACAATGGGGTTAAATCTATTACACTGACCATATAGTTAGCTGTATTGAAAATAAATACAGCATAAACTTATCAGTAATGTTATCTGGCTAGCTTGTTGCTAACAAGACACACAGTTTCATGGACGCGTCCATGTTTTTTCCTACATTGTAGCTCAAAAACACTGAGTTTGAGTCCGAGTTCGACTTAAGTTAAGAGTTAAGAGTTAAGTCATGCACTTAAGAATGCAGCAAAATTCCTTTAATAACAGCAAATAAAAGACAATTGTTTAGGACTAATTAGAAAATAAACATCCATAAAAGTCTGTAAAAATCAGCTCATACAAAACCAACAATGCAAAAATTAATTCACAATAAATAAAAATAATAAATAAATCATGTCCTGTACAATTTTCTGGTTCGAAATTAAATAAAGTTGATAATATACATTATTCTGGAATAGTTAAATGATTCCTAAAATGTGATTTCCTTTGACATAGACTTTAGACTTTTGAGGTTTGGATGCTGATTTAATTTTTTTTTCTTTTCAGTATCAGAAATGTAGCAACCTGAAATGTGTGTCAGTTCAAGAAAACCTCTTACACGTCACTCCGGTTGAATTCTGGAAAATAGCTAAAATTGAAAAATGTATGAAAAATTTTGCCTATTTTTGCAGGTAATATACAGTGGGGTCCAAAAGTCTGAGACCCATTGGAAATCTGGGATTTTTTTTAAAACTGAAAATAAACAGAAAGTTTTTAGAATTTAGAAAATTCTAAAACAACAAAAAAGGAGATGTGCAACATGTTGTTTATTCAACATTCAAGATTCTGCACTATGTATAGGTCTCTATTTAAATCTAAGCAAATTAGTGATTTGTTAAGTTCTTTGTACAAAAGGTCAGATTTTCCATGAGTCTTATCCCTTCCATTGAAGAAAGTTGCTGTATTAAATTAGAAAAGAAAACGTAAATATATTTAACCACGACTACATGGAAAAGTTTTATTGCCTTGGCGTCTGACTGAAAAGATCACGTTGTGTAACCAGACTTTAAAATGTTAGATCGTTACTACTGATGGATACACTTACAAAATTGCAACATATTTCAGTTCAGTAACTATATATTCTAGTTAAAAAAAAAAAAGAAGTAAAAATTTGACCGTGTGAAAGGTTTCCCCAGGCATGTCTTTGTAAAATGGAATAAATATTCCACTCAACAATGATGTCATGACAAATCTATAATAAAAATTTAACCAGCAATAACAACAATTCTTTATATACAAAAAGCAAATCCAGCCACGATCCCTGGAGTTGATTTGTTTTTTGGCTTTTCAAAAGCCAGGTGAAAAAATTCCTGAAAGGACCCCACTATCCTCATGGGCACATGATCAGGAATCAAAAAATGTAGGTGATGTAGGTAGACCTGGGATTGAGTCTATACTTGGAAATGTTAGCTCTTCTCAGAGTGTGGTGGCGAACGGTCCCTATGAAAAAGAAGCGACACCCCTTTCCTAAAGCGATGATCCCTGATACTGTAGATAATCACATTACAGCAGCTGTTCCCTGCCAGGATCCAGAAGGCGAAGAAGGAGAAGTTGCACCAGGTGTAGCCAACCACATCGCCCAGCACAAAGATGGCAATGGGTGAGAATGAAGCGGAAAAAGCAAAGGTGAGGATGCCAATAGTTTTGGCTGCCTTGATGTCTGAAAAGGAGGGTTTGTAGGAGCAGGTGCTTGCGCCTCCCTCAAGCCCCTCTGAGAGGAGCTTGCGCTTGCGTGTGTAGCGGCAGATTCTAGTGAACGACAGAATGTTAACAATCAAAGTGCTGCCCAGGAGTGTGAAGTCAAAGGCTGGAAATAGCAGCAATATGTTGGTGTCAGCCGGCAACTGAAGACCCACCACGAGCGGGACATAGATACACATCCGACTGCACTCGTTGTACTCCATAGTAAAGCTGCTGCTTAAGATTAGGGGCGACACCGCAAGCAGGAAGCTGCCAGTCCACGAGGCGAGGATCAGGAGCAAAGTCCGCCGCCGGGTCACGAGTGTATCTTTCTGTAATGGCCATAAGATGGCCACACTGCGCTCCACAGTCATCAAGAAGATAGTGCTGATAGAGACGAAAGTGCAGCCAGCGAACATTGGGCCGATCATCATGCAGGGCTGCCAGGAGCTGGAAAGATCTCGTGCTGAGACCATAGATCCACTCTGGTACCACATAGGAGGGGTGCTGTTCACCATGATGGATATCTCAGTGTAAATGGAGAATGGCACCACCACCATGCCGACCATCATGTCAGCTATGGCCAGAGATACTGCAAAAAAAGACAAAGGCACAAATAAATGATAGACCGTCATAAACGCTGATGAATACCTGATAATGTTAGCTGAGATAAAGTCTTTTGTCAATTTTTATTCCAAGTTTACATTACAACAAGTGTAGAGATGGAAAGCAACTTACTTAAAAGTAACAATGTACAATTACTTTGAAGTAACAAAGTGTGATTGCTTTGAAGTAACAGCATACTATTACTTTGAAGTAACAAAGTACAATTACTTTGAATTTACAATGTACAATGACTATGATGTAACAAAGTAGGATTACTTTGAAATAACAAAGTATGATTGCTTTGAAGTAACAATGTACAATTACTTTGAAGTTGCAATGTACATTTACTTTAAGGTAACAAAGTAGGATTACTTTGAAGTACCAACGTACAATTATTTTGAAGTAAAAAATTAGGATTACTTTGAAGTAACAACATATAATGCACAATTTAAAGTAATAAAATACGAGAAGATGCACTTATTTATTTATTTATTTATTTATATATTTATTGGCGATAGTAAAAGATTCAAGTTAATCTGAGATTATTCAGTATGTGGTCTGTATTCAAGTGTTTAATTTATTTATTAATAAAAAATTTAAGATGAAAGATTTCATTTGTTTATGTTTAAACGCACCTTACAATGGCAATATATTCAAATAACCTTTAGAAAGCAAACTTCATACTGCCCTCTTTTGGACTCCTTGTTGTACTACTAACTCTTCGACAATCAGAGCATGTAAATGTGGGTACCTTTGAGGTAGCCCTGTGGCGTGCGGGACTGGCGCGTCTGCATGAACACTGTGAGCGTCACCATGTTGCCGATGACAATGGCGAAGGCCAGGCCGACCATAAACGCTACAGTCAGTGTACGGTTCAGTAATCCACAGCAGCACATGGTGCAGGGAGGCTCTGGAGAACGAGTCACTCCTGGAGATCCAGCTGATGTGTGATTAGAAACATTGATTAGCACACCGACACCCCAGGGCAAGCTGAGGTTTGCCGTCACTGATGCCATTTTGTACTATTAGTCCCTTTATTGAAGGGTCAAAGTGAAGTGGATTTGTTGCTGGGGCCTTTGCGATTAGCTTTACCACAACCCTATAGAATGGCAGAAAGAGAGAAAATACAGTGAGGTACTGTAGCTCTGTCAGTAAACACTGGTATGATTCCTTTTATTTTTGTTGCTTTGTGTTGTGACTTTTTAGAATTTTTATAAACAATTTTCGTTAACAACCTCATCAAATGAATCAAGATTCTACAGGTAATCAGTAATAAATCGGGTACCCAGTCGAAATAATGGAGTGGCTAGCACTTATTTGTACAAGTAAAGTAATGATTCAATTACTGACCCTCATCAGTTTCTTTCCTATGCACGAGCCAGCTTAGTGGAGCTAGATCCTGACAGTTAATTATAGCTTGTCACAGGAAAGGAATTAATAATGATGGTGGAGTATAAGTTAGATTCGATAATGTAGTTGTAGATGGTTTAATGAGTGACCAATCCCCTTACTCCAGCTGCTGCCTCTGTCAGTATTTCTAATCTCCTCAGGCAGTCCTTGCACTAACAGTATACTTAGCATGCTAAACATTAAGTGCTAAGCAGAAGCCCAGCTGCTGCTCCTTGCTGGATATGACAGGATCCCAGCAGGACCACTGACTGGCTCCTACACATACATGCTCATCAATACTGACACACTCCAATGGTTTCTCACTGTCTGAAGTGTTTCGTAAGACCTGCATTTAGTTTGTAAGTTTATAGCAATGTAATAGTGAACATGGATTTCCTTCAGTCAACTGTCTTCTGAATTAACAGAAGAGAATTTGAGAAGCTTGAGGAAATATAGATGGGTTAAACATTGTAATGAAGCAATTCTCTCAGTAGGTATTCTTATTCTCACATTAATATTTGAACACTATAACAGTTTTAGCTGCAATCCTTGGGGTCCAAGCACCAATTACATATAGCAGGTCAGTGCCCAACCAGTTTTAAATAGACTGCTCCAGTACTGAACTTATTTAAAATTCAGTCCATTGTAGAGGATGTTTAAGGCATTTTATCCACTCAGAATAATAGATTTGATACATTACAGCTAAACTGAATCTAATTAAGTCAACTTTAAAAATATTCATTTTCAGACTCTCCAGATTGTTGTGAGCTAAAGAAAAAATGTGACTACTTCTAAAAAACAATCTAATAATCTAGCAAACCAATTGTATCTATGTATTAGAGATAAAGTATTATCCATTTTGTAAAACAGTGACTCCCCCTAGTGGCCAATTTTTGATTGATTTATTTGTTTGTTTATTGGGTTTTTTCCCCTAGTGACCAATTTTTATTAGGTTACATTTTGTGAAGTTACACCACTGCTTACACTGTCACACGGCTTCTGAAAGCTAATGGCACTACCTGAGGTAAGCACATCGCCACCAGGCTGTGTATTAGAACTGAAAGGCTGGAGTCTTCTACCTTCACTAGATAAGGTTGTATAGAAAAACATCAACACAGACTCCGTTCATTTCCTTAAAAGGTTTACATGGCGCCTGTGCGTTAGCTCCATGCTTTTGTATAATACTTCTCTGAGTGTGAGTAAAGACGGTTAAAAAAAAAGAAGAACAAATAACAGTCAGAGGGTGTCAGTTTGATACGTCCACAATCTCCGTTCTTAAAGCCTTCTCTTCTGTTTGTTCCACCTTACTAACAGGTCCCTTGAGACAGATTTTGTTCCTAGGAAACTCAAAACTATTCATCTCAGTCCACTTCTCAGAAACACAATCCATGTCCCTAATAAACATCAGGATTAAAAACCAATTTCCAATGTAAACTAATGATAACCACGGACCGTTCTGCTCTCCAGCCTTTCCTCTGTTGGTATTTCTGACTCTGATACAAACATAAGAAAAAACCCATTTAAGCAGCTTGTCATATTACTAACAACCCACAAAAAAACAAACGCCGTCATACTGAAGACTTTCCTGTGTCAGAAAACTTAAGGAACAGCTTTATATCTGACTGTTACGAAGCATTGACATGCGACACTCCTTCCATGAATGCTATATAAACATCTCCTCACAGAATACTTAACAAATACACATGTTTTTTAATCCGTTTAAATGTGGAGCATCCACCATGCAAGTCCCTGTGTATGTTGGTACTATAGAAAAGCATTAAAAAACATTATAGATTAACACGATAGAAAAACATTAGCTTTGTAGAAATTTTGTCAACATTTTTAGACCAATCAGAATGAAGCATTAAAAAGCACTGTAGTGTAATAATATACATAGTCATTAGTAAACATAAGGTGTCCCTCAAGGATTAGTCCTCAGTCTCCTTGTTTTTGTCATGTATATGCTTCCCAGATATATTCACATGTACACAGTCTTCCACTGTTAAGCAGGTGATATAGATAAGTATTATATATTGCATCTCAGGAGACCCTGAGGTTAAGAACCTATGGGTTACTGGGTTAATTTGAGCCACGTTTGTAGGCGGTGTTTTTATGTATATATCCGGGATGAGGGATATGGAAGAAATTCAGCATCTTTATGACACTAACCAGGGTAGGAACATTGCTGTCAAGCTGTGGGCCAGAACCAAAGTCATCTGGAAAAGCTGGGTGGTTTGTACCATGGGCTTTTGAATCTTTCGCTGTCATCATTCTCATGACCTACACTTAAGAGAACTAACGCCGTCTCTCTTTCCTCTAGCCTCAGCACCCTCCATCTCACTCATGAGGATTACATTATCCACTTTTTTCCCTTCGGTGCATTTATTTCACACTCCACATTCACCTCTGTAGGCGCTGCACATTGATACAGGTTGTAATGTGCCTGAATGTGATGCTAGATGTTCAGTCAAATACTTGTTCAGTTCTTGGGTACAGAGCGTTTCTTCACATCCTAACATACCAGTAAAAAAAATAATTCATTATTGCAGTAGAATCCAGTGACAGAAATGCCACGGAAAGAATGGATTTAACCTCCATGAAAAACAAAATATGACCAATGTCCCAAAAAATGTGATCTGTGTAAAACTGTGCTATTGAATTTTTTCTTAATAATTAATGAATGTGATCTTTAAACCCAAGCCATGTTGTATGTGATTTGAATAGATATGTGAAAAGAAATATTAAGAAGTACAATCTGAGAATATTAACGACAACAACAACAACACTAATAATAATAATAATAATAATAATAAACTTTAGAAGCCTTAATGATCCTTTAGTTTGTATCTCTGGGGTAACATTAAAGCTTCTGTGCAGAACTTTACATAGAGTGTTTATCCAGAACCAAGTAGAACCATTTAGGACCCTAAAGACCCTTAACTGTCCAAATAACTCCAAAAAAATAATTTTAAAGATTAATTTGTACATTTAATTGAATTTCTCCAATGCATAAGTTATATGTTCAGTTCATTCTTACCTTCATTTCATAGCCTCCTAGTTCTTGCCGTGTGAAAAGACAGTGAAATAATGTCCATTGATCCACAGGATGCATGTAAAAGTCCAGAAGTTACATTGAGTTAAGTCCAGGATCAGTCCAGGATCAGTCCAGACATCAACAGACGTTGAGCATCAAATTCACTGAAATACATCTTACGAACTTGCTCACAGGAGAGATTTCTGCTCCCTCCTCAGGTCCCTTGCTTCTCTCTCACTCCCTTTCTCTCTGTCTCTCATTTTTCATTCTCTCTCTCTCTCTCTCTCTCTCTCTCTCTCTCTCTCTCTCTCTCTCTCTCTCTCTCTCAAACACACACTCCTCCCCTGGATTGCTTCATCCAATGGTCCAATGGTCTCTCCATTCTCTTTATTCATCTCATCACATGCCCCTGATTCCTGTGCCACACCTTCTCTCTTTCTCTTTTATGGTCTTTTCTGATGGCTTTTCCTCCAGTACACTCTAATCAAAGGGTGGTTCTCTTAGAGCTCAAAGGCTGATTCTTTACTTATTTCCTTTAACATCCACATGCCTGCTCTCCATCTCACACTCACACACACACACACACACACACACACACACACACACACACACACACACACACACACACACACACACACTTACACACATACATACATGCACAGTATACAGTATAATCCATAATATGGGTCACTTTCTTTCCACCACAGTGCCCACTATTATGTGTAATTACCTCCCTAAAAGCATACATATACACATTGATGGATGCAGTCTCCCGGTAATCAGTGACACATACATAAGCAGATGCAGGAGTAGGGCCTCCAGCATTATGAAGGACTCCTCCCACCCTGCCAACAGACTATTTGTCCTTCTCCCCTCAGGCTGGAGGCTGCGTAGCATCAGAACTAGGATGACCAGATTAAAAAACAGAAGCTATTAGACTATTAAACTCTTCCACACATCAGAACTGATTAACTGAAGGTTTTTTTCATGTCTTTTGCTATGCTGCTAATTTCTCAGTTTTTAGTGCGTATATATTTGTGTGTAGGATTGGGTATTTATGTTTATTTATTTATGACGGAGTTATTACTTGTGAGTGGTTTTAACCGGACCTTTGGTACTTCATTTCGTTCCAGTTCATGTACATGTGTTGGAATGACAATAAAAATCCTTGAATACTTGCATCAACTATTGTACTCCAGTTTCCTCCCCCAGTCCAAAGACACGCGTTGTAGGCTGATTGGCATTTCCAAATGGTCCGTAGTGTGTGAATGGGTGTATGATTTTGCCCTGTGATGGGTTGGCACCCCGTTCAGGGTGTCCCCCTCCTTGTACCCTGAGTTCCTTGGGATAGGCTCCAGGCTCTCCCGTGACCTATAGGATAAGCGGTATGGAAAATGGATGGATGGGTGGATGGAAGTGTTCCACCCTCATTATTCAGTAGTTTATAAAATAACACTTGATCCAGCACTGTCACATTCAGCTCCAGATCCAGTCTGGACTTTATAGTTCTCGTAACTCACCTGTGTTCCAACTCACCTGTTTCTCATTTCCTATAAATCACTCAGTGGATATAAACAGCACACTTTCACTGAGTTATTTGCAAGGTTTTGCCGTTTCATTGAGTAATTCTGAACATTTTTTCTTTGTCGTTCTAGTTTCCACTTTTTTTTTTGATCATATGTCATTTTTTCTTGTTTTTTTAAAAAAAAAAACAAAAACAAAAAACACTTATTAGATGTGTTCGACTTCATGTGGCGCTGCGCAGACCGATCAGCGGCTGACTTGAAGCAGTGCATGCCGGTTAGAATTTTGGTCCGACTTGAGACGTCACGTCACTGTCACGTATGGCATCAGAGTACCGCTATAGCAATACGAGAGCAGCCGGCTACCTCAGCCAGCTCAGCTTCTCCAGAGCGGTTTCACGAGCTCTGCTGACGACACAGCAATTACACCATTAGCCAGACTCACCGAGGTGCTTTTCGTGTTTAGTCTGACACCTTCAGACTCACAAATACGCATTTTTATAACAGTTAAAACATTTTACATGTAATCTTAATGCTATATTGTGTCATGTGTATCAAAATAAAACTGATTAAAAAAAATAGACCCTACATTATTGGTTTTTAAATAATACAAGCTTATATTGAGCTTCCTTCTTGTACATACAGGAACTGTATTAACTTAACCTATTCAGTGAAAACCAGTGTTTCTGGTTGCTACATGTGAAATTCAGATGTCTGTTTATCTGAGGAATATTACATCTAATCCACTTCGTCTGCGATAAAGGAAGCAAACACCGGGCGAGCGCCACTATGGGAAGCACTATGTGTCCGAATTGACGGTTCCGTTTTCAACTCCTTCCCCAAATGCAAGCGGGAACTCTTGCCGATCGGTTCCATCCAGCCGAACTCGAACACACCTTTCGTTATAAACGACTATACTTGCAACTACATCTGACTGGCGTCCGAGTCAATGACAAGCACATCCTATTATTTTGCATTATATATATATATATATATATATTTATATTTATAACCTGCTCTGATGGTTAATTGCACACACATGTTAATGTACCCATGAGATACTAAATCAAGGTTGTGATATTCTTCTCAACAAGCTCCACCCCATGTGTGCAAATATAGCTCAAAGTCTGAATACCGATGTCGTCAATTTCAGTATTAACGCCTCATTACTTGTGAGTAACTGAACTCTGAATACGATCCCCGAGGAGCACAATTCAGTTTGCATTTCGATATAATCGAAACTGTCCAGGTGGAGAGAGTATTTCGGTCGACAAAATAAATATAGTCCATCTATTCAAATCTCCACTAGAGAGGAAGTCAGAAATAAATATTCAGCTAAGTTAAAATAAACCCCATGCTGTTCCCAAACATTCACCATGAAAAGCAAAGTAAATGGATGTCCACGTGAGGCAGGTAGTCCAAAACTGTTACATGCTGAGGAAGTCACACAGCATAATATGTTTTCCACTGAAAGCTAGAAAACTGAAGAACATTATTTTAACCAGTGTGTTCTATTTCGGTGAAAATGCTCCATTTCAAAGTGTTTCTAAAGGTGTTCCAATGCTGAGAAAGTCACTGGATAGGTGCAGAAAACGATGCACAGAGAAATCTAACTTCGAACTCTGCTGTTCACGTGTAGGACTCGGACGTGACTGATGACTTCACTCAGGGAATATTGACAGTCATTCCTGAAGAGAGTCCAAAGCCAGGAACAACCCAGTTACACCTCCAGTCATCTTCCATCGCAATAATACTTTGATAGACATGTTTGGGGACATTGTGCTTGATCACCTGGAAAGCTACCCAAACACACTTTGTCTTTTGTCACACTTTGTAACGAGGGAATTTCTCCAGTGTGGGATCAATCAAGTTTATCTTATCTTATCTCGTATCTTATCTTTTGTTTGTATGCACTGCATGTAGACTATCCCGTACATTTAACTTTTTACAGAGGGTGATGTTACAGTTAGGCCAGGAAAAACTGTGGCCTTAATAAATGCTCTGGTTTTTGTTGTTGTTTTTATTATGATGATGATGATTATTATTATTTTTTAAATCTGTTTGTGGTTTAGTTAAGACATTTATCTCATTTAGTGCAGTATAAGTAGAACCTTCTGAGTTCTGTTTTAATGTGGAAGGTAATTTCCGCACTCAGACAAGGCGGGATGTTACGTTTTGGCAATATGTTTGCTATTCTAAATGCAATAATTCAAAGTCATTACAGACTGCAAAGTTGAAATGCGTAATCAGTTCATCAGAGAAATGTCTTTTGTGCAGCTTTAGTAGCCTACTATTTTCCGTGTAGAACTTTAAGTACTTTATACAACCCCAATTCTGAAAAAGTTGGGACAGTATGGAAAATGCTAATCAAAACAAATAGGAGTGATTTGTAAATGTGCTTTGACTTTTATTTTAAAAAAAACAACAACAAAAAAACATATAAAGTCAAAGTATTTGATATTTTACCTAATCATCTGCATAGTTTTTTGAAGATAAGCGTTCATTTTGAAATTCATGCATGCAGAGCGCTCCCAAAAAGTTGGGACGGGGCAGTTAAGACTAATAGCATTGTGACAAGTTGAAATAAGAAGGTGATGTGGAACAGGTGAGCATGTGTGGCGCATTATGAAGCGCAAACACTTAATAAGTGTTATTAAAAGAAAAAGTTGATGTTAGACATTCGACTGACCCAACTTTTTTGGAGTGTGTTGCAGTCATCAGATTTGAAATGAGTGAAATAAATTAAATTCACAAAGTAAAACATCAAATAATGTGTTAATAATGTGTTTTCTATAGAGTACAGGGTTATATAGTACTGAATTGAATTTTCAAATGACTCTTTTTTTTTGGGGGGGGGGGGGGGGTGTAAAATGAGATTAATTCAAATCTGTCAAGTGTGAAGCAGTTTTTTTTTTTCTTTACAGGTATGAGTACACATACAATAAGTTGTAATTAATTTTCTCAACGCACCTGATTTCCTAAATTTAATTAAGTGGAGAGAACACAGATAAGCTTGTTTGTTGGAACTTAAGTCGCTTCACATTGTTCTGTAATTGCAATTTAATAAGACTAAGCTAGTCCAATATAAAAAAAATTAATCTACTGACCACAACAATTTTTCTTTTGTTTTAATAACTTAATTGTCAGTGTAACTCAAAAATTTCACACATACATAACTAAATAAATGTTTTCAGTTTGGTATGATGTTTACTTACTTAATTTTTAGGCAACAGGTTTCAACACCTTTTTAAAGTAAAGTCAACTAATCACTGTTTACAGGGAATGTTTGCTTGTCCAAATATGTCGAAATAAGCCAACAATTTCCATGCGGTGTACTTATCTTTTCACATGACTGTAATAAATTGGACACACAACTTATTATGACAATGAGATACAAAATTGAGGTCATAATGAAATGAAATGATAATGTATGCATGCAGTGTAGTTTTTTTTTCATTATTTTTTTAAACTGTCCTTGTGTTATTTTGAATGAATAAATCCAGCAAATGAATGAATTCATAATTAATTCATAACTTCACATTTTTAATGTTCCCATTGAACGTTAGCCTGTAAATTCTTGCGTGTATTACGCTGTCCAAATGTTTAAACCTTAACATTTCTCTAAATGTTGACTTTTCTTAATTCATATTCGCCAGACTCTTTGGAAAACTATATTGTAAAGAAAAAAAGAAAAGAACGTGCACATGACTGTCTGTTCTGTTCATAAGGTAAACATACATGTGATTTATCCCAGCCTGGAATGGAGATTGCGTGTTTTACCTTTTATAAATCATGCGTGAGTGGACATGATATGACTACGGAGCAGATCTGTGGTGTGTTTTTGGGGAACGATGGCACTAATGACTCACCTCATCCTCTCCTTTCCTCGCTCAGACACAGATGTTTTATATCCCTTGAGATACATCGTCAAGTCAAGATCTTGTGAGCTTCCTGGAAAATCACACCATCTGACACTGCATGCAACCTTGATGGAATTCTTGATGTTATCCTTCTCACCTCACATCATGAAGATCTGGCCAATTCTGTTAGAAAAGACATTCAGGTGCTCGTTCAGTTCCTTGTCATCTAGAGATCTACAACATGCTCCTACATTTCATTCGACTCCTGCAACTGATTCTTACACTAGCTGCCTGTGAACAACATCATCATGTAAAACAATGATACTTGCCTAGAAAGCTGAAAACAGACTCTCAACTATCCGAAGGAGCTTCCATTTGAGCCTCTAGCTAAGTTCAACTGAACCTACCATCCCTCAAGGTACAAGGAAGACGTGCATCGAAACTCCTCTCTGTTTTGGCAACCAGTAACTGAAAAAATCTAAATCCTGCCTCGAGCACTAATTTTAACTCATCTCAACTGTTTTGGTTGCTGCTCTACCTCATTTTACTATCTTCTCTCTCTAGCCTGATAGTATTCTTAGACTCTGACCTATTTCTTCTAGCATAAGGATATTTTCTTTTTAAATAAAGCAGATGATAAGGGTGTTTACGAAATGCTAAAAATTTTAATACGAACGTACAATGAATGTATAAATTGTACAACTGTAAACAATTATACAAAATTATGCACAAAAACCTGGGCCTGCAGTTTTTGTACAGCTAAACACTGACCTTTTACAAAAATATGTGCCCCCCCCTATGTGTCAGCTTGCTGAATGAATTTTCGTACATGCATCATGATTGTCACGTCATTGAACGTAATAGAGGTTAGGATGGATGCATGTGCAGATACGAGCTTTTATTAAAGAGAGGCAGACAGAGAAATCCAATTCATGAGATAATAGCGTGGTCAAAAAACAGGTAATAGGTCAGGCGATCGGTTATACTGAATAGGTTAAACACAAAACAGCTGAGATTAATGGTGACACATACGGGAAACAACCAATGACAATACAGGGGCGGAGACAGGGCAAATCATAACAAAACACACGTGTCAAAAGCAAACAAAGTCAGTGTCACTGAAAACCCAAAAGCATGTGCTCACTTTGAGTGCGCGCTTTGAGCTCGGACATCGAGCTCGCGCTTCGGGTTTCTGAACACACTACATGCTACAGCACTAGCTCGAGGGGAGATTGTGACAATGATGTTCAAAGCATTTCTTCTTCTTCTTCTTCTTCTTCTTCTTCTTCTTCTTCTTTTTTTTTTTTTTTACAAATTAAGCTACATTCAAAATAAAGTTTCATGACTGTGAAATACACTTCTCACCTACAAATTCTTTCCAGGTCTACAATGGATGTACAAAGTCTACACACTCGTGTAAAAATATCAGGTTTTTGTAAAGTAAAATAATGACACTGAGTTAAAATGTGCAATCTAATGTGCAGTTAGACAGAAATTTTATAAAGTCAAGTCAGAAATTTTACAGGGACAAAAGAAAAAGAAAAAAACTTACGATAACCTCTAAGCATTGTTTGCCCACACGTCATTCAATACTTTGAAGACTGTCTCACCAGACCAATCACCATCAATACAAACAGAGTTCTGATGCTCGCACACGCTTGTTTTCAGAATCAATGAATGGGTGAAACGAGAGTGTGCTATGCTACTGTGAGTCTATTAATAGTATACGCAGACGTGAGTATTTCGCTACCTTACAGACTTATGGGAAGTGTAGTCACCCCGTTACACTACAATGTAAAAAAAATAGCTGTTAGACATATATAGGCTCATCTTCCACTGATTTATTCGCCTTTCTAGATCGTGGTGCAGAACGTTCTTTCCCAATTTAGCTCCTAAATGTGGAAGAACTACAAGAAGCTAACAGAGACCCATTGAGACAGCAATCATACTATGCCATATTGGGGAGGAGGAGCGGACATGACACTTAATGACAGGGTGCCAGAGTCTTGGTTTTTATGTCAAATTGGGTTAGTTTTATAATATTCTGTGGCCACCATCTTATTTTATAGGAATAATCAGCGTTAAATAAATCCAAACAAAGGCAAAGCGTGAATTCAGAAAGTGTGTATATGATGTACAGAACTATTTCTTTTGTGAAATATTCTGCAAAGATTTGGAGAAGGAAAGGGGACTTATGGGGTCCCTATTGACGTGAATAGACGCATTCACAATTTGACTAATTTTCTTACCTTTTGATGCTGAACGTGAAAGTAAATCTGTGAATCTGTGAAAGTAACTGTATTGTAGGAGGTTGCATTGGAGTACAGCGGTTTTGTAGTTTTATATTATATTAAGAATGATATTAAATTCATGCCCCGGGGCTTTTTTTATTTTTTTATAACAAGGACGTGTTTAGAAAGAAGATCTCAGTCAGAGATAATCAACATAAATGATTTGAACTCTCTGACACATGAGCCCAGCAGCCTGTGCGCTATTCTGATTAGGTTACATTATAGGCTGTTACTTTGTTCTGTGTCCAAATGTATCTAAGCTTGATAGAAATACACTGGTTTCCTGTTCATTTCGTAAATGATGCAAAATAACTGAAGTCAAATTGAACCCTTCGTTCAGTCTTAATTAAGGACACAGAATAGAGATGGTACCTGAGTTGGGTGTAACTTTGTAACATGTTACTGTAATATAATGGCTTTTTAATGACTTTTTCTGATAACGCAGTAATGTAGCGCACTACATTTTACATTTATGTCATTTTTTTTACAGTTACAGAAGTCAAGACAATTACATTACTTGCTTTACAAATGTATTGTTAAAAAACCATTATTTTAAATAAATTCCGTTTTGCCCTGAAGAGGTTTTTCTTTAGCCTTGAATAATTCTCCACTTGGAGCAGTTTGTCACTAGGTACAGTAACTGAACGTCAGTAAAAGAAGACCGCCTGTAATTTAATATCTTCAGTGAATGGAGGGTTTACAGGAAAATACATGGAAACACTCGTGTCTTAAGAGCTGACAGCTCCCAATTCTGCCAAACGCTAGCTCACACAGTCGGTGTGGGGAAAAATGGATATACGCAGATTTTAGTTTTTTTTTTTTTAAAGAGTAAAGGGGATGAAACTGAAACAGTAACATCAAGTTGTGTAAATGTCTATATGAGTTCCAGTTTATGTGAATATGATATGAGCAGAGCATAAGGAAAGACATATACTTGACATATACTTTGCATGGCAATAAAGTCATAGCTTAGCTCTGCCTCCCCTTGACTAGCGACACCAAACTAGCCTAGTTAGAAAAGTTTTATATTTTATCTTTCTGGTCGTCCTACAAACAGTGACGACACTTGAGGCAAGTTTTATGACAGTTTTTGTGATCATGTCATATACTGGCGTGCGCTAAAATCACTGAAAGAACTGTGTTTCACTTTGTAGTGTATTTGTGTAGGTTTGATAGGTTTTGAAAGTAACGTGAAAATAAATAAAGTAATTAGTAATCTGATTACTTTTTACATGCAGTAATCAGTAATTTAATCAGATTACAATTTTAAAGTAGTAATTAGTAATCTGTCGTGGATTACTTTTTTTTGAGTGACTTACCCATCGCTGGATGTCACCAATCTGAAACCCAGGATCGATATCGGTCCAATAGCAGCAAAAAATGGTGGATCGGATACTGGAGCAAAGATATCGAGGTGTCAGATCCTGTATAAATAGCAAAGATTTGGAAAAGTTATTTATTTCTGGAATAGGAAATGTGTACAGACTTTGGGAGGATTGATTTTATTATATTTATACTTTATATTTTATTATGTTCACAATATAAGTGATTTTTGGGTGAAAGAAATAAGATGGGTATGGGTATTGAAAATCAGAAATCAGATGGTATGGGTATTGAAAATCAGAAATCAGACAGGAGATCCTAATCAAACCTTTAAATGAAAATGAAGTCTTTAAAATGCTAGAACTTTACTTGTGATTACGTAATTCAGGTAAATCAGAACATTGCTTTGGATTCGGTATGTTTAGTTAGTATATAATGGGAGGCTCATTATTCACTGGCTCTCTTCAAGTTGCCAAATCTTTGGACTTTGTCCTGTAGCGGGAAAAACCTGGACGTGTCATATCTGTTGACTCTCTGACACAGTGTCCCTGACTAATATTACACTCGTGTCCCTCACTGCCATTATTTATCAACCAAACATGGATAGTCATGGCATTGTGCAAATGTAGTATCTTGTGAAATTATAAATTGATTGTAATATGTCTTTAAATAATCAGCATGTACAAAGACAAAACACAAAACATGTTTCAATTTTGCTAAATAAAAGCAACTGTACTCGAAATTGTGAGTGGACTCAAAAATCTTCTCTTGTAAGGCTGAGTCTGTTTATATATAATCAATGTTTGGGTCTAATTAGTTAAAGCAGCAAGAAAATCAAATCAATTCAATTCAGTGTCCTTTGTCCTTTGAGCTTTTAACAATGGATGCTGTCACAAAGCAGATTTACAGAAATCTAAAAATTCTGGATATAGACGTTAAGTTTATACATTTATCCCTAACGGGCTAAAGCCAGTGGTGACTTCTGATTATAAATAATTCCCTGCTATAACTGTGTACTACATGGTTAAAAAGTGCCATTGTATAACCAGTGGGGAAAAAAGAGTATTTTGTTGTTACATGTTCCATAGAAGAGAGATTTTCTTAGTACTTTTGCTGTAAACTGATTAAGAGAGTGTTGTGTATGAGCTCAGTTAGTGACCAATCATGTGGTGCGTGGAAAGATGTACTGAACAGGAACTGCATGCTCCGCTAGATAATTAGCTAACTTAGCTAATGATAAATACTTTTAATAATTATGGTAATGGTGTGATGGGATTATGGAAGGAACATCTGTGAAACCAAATGCCTTATTGTTATAAATTATTGCAGAAATTGAAAGAAAGAAAGAAAGAAAGAAAGAAAGAAAGAACGAAAGAAAGAAAATTAACTAACTAGCTAATGGTTAATACTTTTAATATTTATTATATTTATCATATCATTATATTTTGACAGGTTTGGGTGTAAAATTAACTGATACTGAAATCCCAGTAGATACCTGGGAGGCTATCTAGCATCCGTTCTAATGGCATGAAGACACTAAGGACATTTAATGATTTACTTAAAATGTTTTTTAAATGAATTATTTACTTTCAGTCTATTATTTGGGTAACAATAACAGTAACATCACAAGCTAAATTTTCCTCCTCCCATGATCTTCAGGAAATTCAGAGAATATAACATACTTTAACTTTACATACATATATAGTAATGTAATATCAGTTAGACACAAATGGTACCCTAATTGTGGAATCACCCAACTAGCTAACTTAGCTAATACTAGTCATGTTTGGCTATTTGGGATGGCAAAAGGACATTGAAGGTGTTTCTAAACTTCGTATTAATGTATAGTCGTGCGTCATGATATTTATAATCAAGGTAAAGATGTCCTTAGGTCATTTTTGCATTATACATTCTACATAATTTGTAAAAACAAAATAATATGTAAAATGCTAAAGAAAGCTCTTAGTTGTGCAGAAATAGTAATAAATATTAAATAAACATCGATTAATTATTAGCTAATTGCTCAGTCCAGTCCTGGTGCTTGTGTACTTTGTCTGCTCTATATGTCACTTGCTGATTGAAACCTGCACTCTAAAGTTATTCACCTGTCTCTGTTCCCCAAATATCGATCCAAATCTTTGTACTTCACCAAGCTGGAGCTTCTGTAATTGCAAAATCTCTGAATCAGCATTGTGTGATCAGCAAGAACAGAGGCAGGTCAGTAGGTATAAATATGTAGAACCACAATCTCATAGATCAGTCCTGCTTCCATCTAGTACACAACAAAATTCCTCTGGAAGCATCTTTGCTTAAAGAAAAGGTCATGAAGTGGTACGTTCCTAGTTTTCTTCTTTAATCCTATTGGGAGGATTTTAGTATTTAGAGATTAGACAATTAAAACCTCATTCAGGAATGAACAACAATGACAGGGCAGGTTTTATTATTGTACAAGAAAAGATTCAGTGCTACAAAATGTAAACTCCCTGGTCGTAAACTTCAATGCACGAGTGTGTATGTGCTCTTGTTCTCCGCAGGTTCTCTGTAGCTGTTTTCCTCGTTGGTTTAATGATCTGTCTATCAGAGTCACGTGTGGTGGATGGCATAAAAGAACACACTGAAGGTAAGATTATTAGCTTAGCATTCAGTAAAGAATTTCCCATAATAAGATTCATAACACAGTGCTCTTGAATTCTCAAACCTGATTGGTCAGAAGGTGTTGATTAGTTCTGGCTGCAGGTTTATGTTAATGCGCTTGTTTCTAACATGTCATTGGTTCTATAGTAACAACTTACACAGAGATTTGTATTGCACACTGTATATATAAACTGATTTAATTGTTGATATAGTGGCGAGACGTTTATTTTATGTTAGTCGCTTGTATCGGAATTGTATGTATTTTCACCTGATATGATTTCTAGCTAAGAAAAAAAATGTGACTGTCTAATGCTGAATTCACAAACTGTATAGTCAGTACAATAGAAGAAGAAGCCTTTATTTGTCAAATATGCATTACAGCTTGTTAGGTAGTTGGGGTCAGAGATGGTACAGCATCCCTGGAGCAGAGAAGGTTAAGGGCCTTCTCAAGGGCCCAAAAGTGGCAAATTAGTGGTGTTGGGGGTTGAAACCTCGACGAATATCATATTTGACAACTAATATGTCAACATTTCCAGTTATTACTCTTTTTTCGCACCAGAAGCTTTCAGATACTGATGACACTGTTGTATCATTTTAACAGCGAACACCGATGCAGCTCTGAGGACCAGGCGTATGGTAGGGGGTCTCCTCACCCCTGGCCATGTTCCCTGGCAGGCCTTGGTCTACCTCAGTGACAGCAAGCTGGATGGAGGTATCGGTGGAGGAGCTCTTATTGCCCCTCAGTGGATTCTGACCGCTGGAAGGAATCTCTTTGTGAGGAAGACACAAAAAGATACCAGGGGAAAAGAGCCCTTAATCCCAAAAGTCTATCTGGGCATCGTCCGGCGTGCCAAAGCTGATTCTGCTTCTGAAGTGGCAGTGAAGAAGGTGAAAGATTCTCTCTATAAAGCAGTATAAAACTGTAAACTGTATATTGAGTGAACCAGTAGCCAATGTCTCTAGCAAGCATTAGCCCTGATGCTCTAAGATTCGGGGTTATTATTTGGGGGTTTGGGGGTGATACAAGGAGATTTGTTCTGCATTCAGCATACATACCAAATGGTGAACTAATAAATATATCTTCACTAATTTCAGATGTTTGTTGATGCATATGCTTGCAATACAGAAAAGGAAGTAATTAAGTTATTCCTTGTTATATTAACAACAAAACAAAATGGCGCCAATTCTTGCAGTTATGTGGGAACAGGAACTGAACTACCGAATCAGCATTTTTTTTTTTACTTTTTTTTTTTTTTACATCTTGTAAACTTGAGTATCATCGAGTATCAAACTTGAGTTTCCAAGTAGGAAAATTGGTATTTGCCAGTTTGGGACCACACGTTTAGCATCTTCAGGGTGGGAATATGCAATAACTAAATTGGAGGTAATTAATATTTAAATTTTTTACCTCAGTGCAGTCTGCTTTATTATGGGTGAAAAATCATTATTCATTTTTGTCATTCAGCATGTTTTCTGACCAGAACAAATCTATGATTCTATCTAGTCAATATCAAGGTATTAAAAACTAAAGTTATTCAATCACTGTTAGAAAAAAGGAAGAAAGAAATGTTTATATCCATCCATCAATCTATCCAACAATCCAATTCCCTGCCCTTATTTTTTTCAGTTTTTTTTCTAAATATTGCCAGAATATTGATTGTACCCCAATTTATTACCTAATTGTTTTATATATATATATATATATATATATATATATATATATATATATATATATATATATATATATATATATATATATATATATATATTGCCTAAATATTGCCCTAAATTTCTACCTTAATTAATGCCTCAATTTCTTTACCCAATTCATACTGAAATATTGTCTCAAGGTTCAAGGTTAAGTTTTTGCCTCAGTGCTCTAAATATTGACCTGCATTTGTACCCTAATTTATTGCCTCAATTAGTTAGATATGGCATAAATACTGCTCCAATTTCATACCCTAAATTCTTGCCTCAATATTCTAACTAATGCCTTCATTTTTCACCCAATTTATTACCTCACTTTTCTACATATGGCATAAATATTGACCTGATTTTCTACTCTAATGCATTGCCTCCATATTCTAACTGTTGCCCTAATTTTCTACCCCCATTTTCAAACTAGTGCCTAAATTTGCCTTCATTTTCTACCTCCTTCTCATTCACTACAGGTGTTTCTACATCCAGCTTTCCAGAATGCCTCAGATGTAGACAACGACCTGGCACTGATCCAGTTGAAAGAACCAGTGAGCTACACTGACACCATTTTCCCCATTCCTCTGCCGGAGAAAGATGACAACCTGGAGGAGAGTGAAGGACAGAGGGGCGTCATTGCTGGTTGGGGCTGGGGACCGCTTCTCACATTCTCTGAAAGCCTCAAGTTCCTCTCACTTCCAGTTATCCCAGGCAACGTGAAGGATGGTAAGATCTGGACAATACGCACTGAATTCCAGGAGAATGTTTGTTATGGAGATGCAGGTGGAGCTCTGGCCCTCCTTAACCCTGTTACGAAAAAAGTCTATGCTGCTGGAATCCTTTCATACGATGGGCCGTGTACAAGAAACGAGGAAGCTGTCTTTATGAAGATCTCGACATACCTGCCATGGATCCACAGTGTGATGAGGGCTGACTCAGACAGGTTTTCGTCTCTCCGTACCTCCATCATGAATGATTTGCTTTCAAAGTAACCATAGACTCTTTACAGTTGTGTGTAAGAGTAAAACTGTCAATAAATGAATATATTCAAGAGGTGAGATTTGTCTTTTCTTTTATTTATTTATTTTTTGCCAAAAATGTATTTTAGTTCAGCCAGCCTATTCTATCCTGCTACTAGGAGCATCAAGCATGCATTTGTGGAAGCCTATTCACTACATCTATCTGTTCAAGGACTAGGCCTACATTTTAATGCTGAATTATGTCACTAATTCATTATATTATGCAATGGACGAAAGTTAACAGGAATGAGTTACAGTGCTGTTGTTAATGTCTCAGCTTGCCTTGGCTGTTTTATTCATGGCCAATCAAGCCAGAGCATTGTGGAATGTCAATGCAGTACATTTCTAAGTCATTTTTAATAGCCATATTTATGCCCTTCAAACCAAGTGATTATGATTTGTTGTGAGTTACCTTAGTAATATGTCCTTTTCTGGAGGGGATATTCACAGGTATAGAATGTGATGTCAAGTTGCAGAAGCAGCTCAAGTTCTCTTGATTTTTTCTCTCTCTAAAGCTACAGTGAAGGCAAACAATCTCCCCCTCTCTTTTATCTTTAGATAGCAAGTTAGGCTAGTTAATTATTTAATACTAGCTAGGAATGGTAAAGGCGTTGTTATGGGTGATTGGTGTGCATTGTGAGCAGCTTTTTTCAAATCAGCACAAAAAGCATTCTAGTCAGCACTTATTCTGTATACGGTGAATGTAGCATTAGAGAGTCGGAGATACACAATGTATTCATTGGTGTAACAGAAAACGTTTGCTCTGTCGTCAGGAATTCGAATCCCTACGATGACACCGCCATCCATGGCCCGGGAGTCAAGAGAGCAAAATTGTCCGTTGTGTCAGGATGGAAGGGATGGAATTTACTCTCTCTCCTGTCTATCAGAGTGACATTAGCCATTTTTTGATGCGTCATGTATGCAGAACAGGGCAGATAGCATTTTCCGCCGCGTATGTTCCACTTCCCTTTACTGCAGCATGAGCAGAAGTTCGGAAAGATGTAGAGGTTGGCATCCTGGTTAGTGATTTTTCATGTCTTAGGGAAGACTTTTATTTTGCAGAATGTTACAGCTCTTCCTAGTACATGCTAGTCAACACCCAACATTCACCTAAAAGAGCAGTTCAAAGAGTCGACTCATTTGCAGTCGACTCTGTCATGTCACAGCAAACTAGTGACTACATTTCCCATCCTGCACTGCAGCCGCCATGGACTGAAATTCCCAGAACACTCATTCATTCTAATCACGCACACTTTGCGTCCAATCTCACACACAATCACACCACAGTGTAAAAGGACTTTCGAGGCTTTCACTCTTTGCGAAGTATTGAGTGTTATCACCATACCAAACGTTTCTACCCTGTTCCTCATTTTGAGTCCTGTTCTTTGATCTTGTTTCTGGTTTCTCCTTCTCGAGTCTTGCCTTGCCTCGTTTATGCCTGTTTGCTGATCGCCTGACCCATTGTCTGTTTTTGACCACATTATTGTCTCATGATTTGGATTTGTCTGCCTGCCTCTCTTTATTAAACGCTCTTATCTGCACTTGCATTCGTCCTAACCTTCATTACGTTAATACCGTGACAGACACTACTAGTCCTTTGTGAATGTTTTAGTAAATGTGGATGTCTTGTGTACATACAGCAGCTGTGACTGAGCCTCTTAAGATTGGGTATTCCAAGAGAAAATGAGGCAGGGTTACAGCTGAACACACATCAGCATCTCCTCCACCTCCATCAACAGCTCCCGTTACACCTCTATGATTTTCCCATCTCATACTGATACAACATTCAGTGTCTACATCCTGTATGTACCCTAAAGCCACTCAATGAGCAATGAAAGCATTTTTAATGTGTCAAGACAGATTAGAAAACCAGTTCTAGCTCTCTCAGGCTCAATTGGTATTTACCATGGAAATAAAGGTTTGCATAAAAGAATCATACTCAAATCAATTTTAACACTGTCCCTACCTTTTTTTCTTCTCAAAGGTGTATGTGACAAATTTATTGAAGTAAAGTGCTGGCTGTACAATATAACACAAAAGAAAGCCAAATATAATACATGCGCTACAGTGGCTAAGAATTAGGGTCGCTCCTGTTCATGAGGATGACGAAACTGTGATTTTGCAAAATTGATGATTCAGAAAGCCCAGCTCGCAAGTCATTTACTTCATAATGTTGAAGGAAGTTGAATAAATAAGATCTTAGTGAAACCCAGAATAAATATATACTTATGCAGTCTGGATTAAATCGTTAATTTAGTTCCTCCAATGGATGTTAGAGAGCAGTCTGATCACATCCTGAATCAGTGCACAAGTGTGTGTGTGTGGGTGTGTATGTGTGTGCACACAAGTGCATGCTGAAAGTTCATTGAGTTTAGTTGCACCTCAGTCAAAGTCTTCATTTTCTTCTTTTAATTCTCAAAACTCCAATTGTGTTTGTGTTTGTATTTGTGTGTGTGTGGGTGTGTGGGTGAGGGTGTGGGTGGGTGTGTAGGTAGGTGTTCATCTGGTCTATTATGTTGCTTGAGAAGCACTTTGAAAAGATGCCATGGCTTTACACAAAATTCAATTTTACATTCAATTTAATTGACACAATAGTCACAATCACAAACTGATAGCTGCAGTTACGGCAACACGGCAGATGGGGCCTTGGTAAACTTAAATGATTTTACTTTACAAAAACTTTTGAAGTTTTACATCATAACGTTGTCGTGAATATATACAGTTCACTTGAAGCTTAATCACGGTGATGAATTTAACATTCCCATCTCATTTTAGAAAAGCACTACTGTCAGCTCTGGAATTCACGAAAATGAGTGAAAATGATTAATAACTAATTACATTTGAATTACTAATTCAAATATAATCAAAAAAAATCTTTGATTATATTTGAAATTATTTAAAAATGTAGATTATTGGTTTTTTTTTTCTTTTTAATCTCTGCATGGAGAAAAAAAATTATAATCTGAGAGTAAATTAGAACCATTTTAAGATATGAGGAGATGCTGTATCGGTTCAAGGCACCACAATTAAATGCACTTCATGACACTTGTCAGTGTTTTCTGCCTCCAGTGTATGAGACAGTTCTTCCTCTGTTGATTTCTCCCGCTGTCTGAAGACTTTATTTACTAAACTCACCAATAACGAGTCCTAATTTGTGTATGCTTTTAGACAGAAATGCACACACATTTAACAAAAAACAAACAATTCGGTGAAATATTTGTGTGTGTGTGTGTGTGTGTGTGTTAAAGCGTCTTTAAAGCTATGATGGGTTGAGATCTCAAGGAGACTTTACAATTTAAATTTTAGTATTAAAAGTGAGGAGAAACATTGAAAAATCGTTATGATATAAATGATATGTGTGTTCTGTACATTAAGTAAATAATGTTTAAATGCAGTTGAGAAGCATTCTGATTACTTAATTAAGGCATGATTTTCACATTACGACTTGTAAATGGTTTTAATTTGTCTTTAAATGGCTGAAACAGGCTTATGCAAATTTTATACCTGCCTTTCAGTCCTACTAATTTGCACACTCGATCTTCATTCCCAAGTGACTCTCAGGCTTAGCGAATCTCACTGCAGACTCCAAATGCAATAAGACCGGCCTGATTTTGCAAATGTAACACTATTATACACACACCACTTTCACCTCTTTTTCCCTTATGCAAATGTCAAGTGCGTGCCATTGTGATCTGCAGGTGCAGCTCTTCGCTAATAAACAGACAGGCTGCTTCCTCTGATAAGCTCCACATAAGCGCATTGTGAAAGTGCTGCTGCATATTAAAAGGCATGTGGCTTTCAAGTCAAATTTATAGTAAAGATTGAAGCTTCACTTTAAGTGGTATATTTGGAATGAATCTTTTTAGAAAAGAAAAAAAACCCACATGTTTATTGGATGCTTTAGTTCATAAAAGTCACAGTGGACAGAAACTAGGAGGCTGACAGCCTGGATCACAAAATCTCTCAATCAGGAGTTTTGGAGAAAAAAGTAAAGAGAGAGAGAGATATAAAAGCATAACATTCCCAACTGATTTTACAACTGAAATGATGTCAGATTAGTCCTACTAGCATAGTGGATCACTGCTACATTTTCTACCCCTCTCTAACTGATACAAAAGATACAGTTTGGAGGAAGAAGACACATTAAAAGAATCTTATTCAAATAAAATGAATAAAATTGAATGCTGATGAACCAAAATCCATTTTAGCCAAAGTCTGTATATCATGACATAAAGCCAGATGTTTAGCATTTTTACTGATGTTATGACCGTGTAGATCATTATAAATGCCTACTGACTACTGTTGTTGTAAGTGTTGGGATCATTATTCACTCATTATAGATGAAAGCGTCCTTTACTGGTCTCTTGAAGCAAAAAGGTTTCAAATAATGTGTTTCATGAAAGTAACTGCAACTTTAATAAAACTAAGCATACTTTAATTCAATTCGATTCAATATACATACATACATACATACATATATATATATATATATATATATATATATATATATATATATATATGGAGTACTATTGAGATTGTTAAATGAGTGCAGTGAGTGCTTAAAGGAAAAATCCAGCATGAACGACTTGCATTTTAATCTTTATAATAACTTTCGATCTACTAGATCACTTACCTGCATGTTTCTTCAAACAGATTATTCCAAAAGTAATTAATGTACCAGTTAGGATTTAGGCCTCATCATAGCACAGAGACAGCACTGGTTAAAGTGGTAAATGACCTACTACTGGCCTCTGATTAGTGTTGTCTCCTTGCTTGTGTTGCTTTACCTTAATGCAGCGTTTGATACCATTTATCATACTATTCTCCTTAATAGACTGGAAAACGTTGTTGTCTTATTTTATCAGTTCATACATGTAAGTAGTGACTTCTCTATGCACACTAAGGTAAAGTTTGGTGTTCTGCAAGGGTCTGTGTTAGGTCCACTTTTCTTTTCTTTTCTTTATATATGCTATCTCTGGGTCCAATTATTCGTAGATGCGGAATTAGCTTCCATTGTTATGCTGATGACACACAGTTGTAAGTTTCAGCAAAACCAGATGAGACACCAGCTTAATAAATTTGAGGAATTTGTAAAGGACATTAGATACTGGATGCTTATTAACTTCCTTTTACTTAACCCTTGTGCGTCAATTAAAAAAAAGTTACACATATGTCCATAGAGGACAAAAATGTCCATGTCGAAAAACTGTCATAAAAATATTATATATATATTAATATTTTTTCCACTTTCACTGACGTCGATTTTTTTTTTTTTTTTTACCAGCATCAGTTCTAATCATAATTATCAATTACCATAATTACCATTTTCTGAATTGTAACCGTTTAAATGCTGGTTTGTTTACATAATGCCACACATGTTTTGTTTTATGTAAAAAAGAAAAAGAGTAATTATTTTCCATATTCCATACTAAATGCTAAGCAGAATTTTTTCTTTGATTATAACAGTATTTGATATGTCAATGATTAACCACAACATTAATTTTGATGCATTCATATCGTTTATGCAGTGTCAGCTTAAAAAAAAAAAACTACCACTCAGGTCCATAAAGGACAAAAATGTCCATGTCAAAAAAACTGTCATAGAAATATTATATATTAATATTTTAAAAAATATTTGTTATACCACATGCAGCTTGAAGTAAGCTTTCTGATTACACAGTAACTTTCTGATTACACAGTGTCCTTTCTGTTTTATCATGTGCAGCAGTAAAAGACCTCGGTGTGATTATTGACTCCACTCTTTCATTTGATGCTCAAGTAGATAATATTACCAGGATAGCCTTCTTTCATCTCAGAAATATTGCTAAGATAAGAAATATAATGTCACTTCACGATGCAGAAAAATTAGTACATGTTTTTGTTATCTCTAGGTTGGATTATTGTAATGCCTTACTGTCTGGATGTTCCAGTAGGAACATAAACAAACTCCAGTTAGTCCAGAATGCAGCTGCAAGAGTCCTTACCAGAACCAGAGGAGATGACCACATCACCCCGATCTTATCCACACTGCACTGGCTCCCAGTCAAATGTAGAAAATACTACTATTGACCTATAAAGTACTAAATAGTCTTGCCCCACAGTACCTGAGTGAACATTTGCTCTTTTATGAGCTGCCACACCAACGTTGATCAAAAGGTGCAGGCTATTTGTTGGTACCTTGAATAGTGAATGCTACAGCAGGGGGAAGAGCTTTCTCTTATAAAGCCCCACATTTATGGAACAGCCTTCCTCACACACAGTCTCAGTGTTTAAGTCCAGGCTGAAACCATATTTGTTTAGTCAGGCCTTTATGAATAGTTTGTTCATAGGTAAAGGAGCAGGTCTAGAGGGCTCACAGGTATAGAGTGTTGTGGTGAACTAGGATGTTTGGATGATGGCCCCTTCTGCTCTCTGGACCTGCCCGTTCCATCCTGATGCGCTACTTCTGATTGGAGTTCTCATCAATTGGAAGTCACATGCTGATGCTGAGGATGGCTTCACATGGTGCAGCCTAAAAAGCATTGAGATTACTGAGGATGGTACCACAGAAAAACCATAAAGATGGCTTTGAACTTCAATTCATATGAACAGTTATGCTATAATGGTTTAGGACTTTAGGAATTGCTATGATATCTTTAGGACTGCAAGTCTCCATCAGTGAACAGTGGATAAGTTTAACAAAACAGACTTCATGTAAAAACTGTAATGAATTTCCTGATTACGCAACTGCACTATATGACCATGTAGTATTAGCAGAATGGATATAGAAGGGACAACCCTGGGAGCAGAAGCCTCCAGAGACCTTTAGCGTAGTACACCAGAGTCTTCTTCCTTTTTATAAAAAGGAATCACTGATCACCATTGTTCCCAACACCCAATCACTGATCACCATTGTTCTGATCACCCAATCACTGATCACCATTGTTCTGAACACCCAGTCACTGGTCATAATTGTTCCCAACACCCAGTGACTGGTCACCATTGTTCCCAACACCCAGTCACTGATCACCATTGTTCTGAACACCAAGTCACTGATCACCATTGTTCTGAACACCCAGTCACTGGTCATAATTGTTCCCAACACCCAGTCACTGATTAGCATTGTTCTGAACACCCAGTCACTGGTCACCATTGTTCCCAACACCCAGTGACTGGTCACCATTGTTCCCAACACCCAGTCACTGATCACCATTGTTCCCAACACCCAGTGACTGGTCACCATTGTTCCCAACACCCAGTCACTGATCACCATTGTTCCCAACACCCAGTGACTGGTCACCATTGTTCCCAACACCCAGTCACTGATCGCCATTGTTCTGAACACCCAGTAACTGATCATCATTGTTCTGAACACCCAGTCACTGATCACCATTGTTCCCAACAAAGTCACTGATCACAATTATTTGTCCCACATTATTCTTTATTCTTTATTCTTCTTTTTCACTCTTCTTGACTATATTTACAAGTGGTTACTGAAGATGAGCGAATGAATGATTTAAGCAAGTTAAATGTCTTGAGAAAAGCCAGCTTATTTAAAAAAAAAAAAAGTTTTTATTTTACTGATTAACGTCATACAGTAGATTTCAACAGTACATTTTAGGAAATCACAAACATCGGCTTGGCAAAAAAGACTCAGACTTAAAAGATTCAAAGTACAGACTCAGTGTGCCTTAGCAGGTACAGAGTGTGAGTTTCACTATGAGATAGCAGAAGAATATAGAAGATACACTTTCTAAGTCAGGAATGTGTTCTCAGTGATTCCACAAGTTAAAGACATACCAGCTTGTCTTCCTTTGAGTTTAGTTTCTTGGACTAATGCACTGATTACTCTCTTAAATCTTATACACTGGTCACACATGATTGGATGTCACTTTGATTTCTTAATATATAACATGTGCTAAAAAAAGGTTTTTTTTTTTAAATTAGCTTGCTAAATTAGCTAGTCAAGAATATTGAAAATGAGCATTCTAGGAGCCATTTATGTATTTGTGTAATTTTCTTAGACACCTCTAGGGGGGCATGTGTATTTATGTGAGTGAGAGTGCGAAGAACCTCTAACAAACCTTTTGACCGTGACCATAAAGGACTTGAATGGACTTGAAAGGATATTTAATTTTAAAGTGTAAACCAATTCATAGAATAACCGCTTCCTTTTCTTTTGTTGTTTGCATTAGTGATTGATGAAAGAACTGATATTAAATAGATTTAAGTATCCAATTTATTATTATTATTAATAATTTTCAAAGGTATGGACATTTGCATTTCATTTTTATTTGTTCAAGACAGCAAACGCGTCAAAAACGACCAGCTGGGGAGCAGGTTTTGATTTGTTGGGCTTTTAAATCTACCGACTGAATTGGATCAAATTGAAGACTATAGGACAAGTGATGCTTCCTTGAGAAACTGCATGACCACGAGGACGAGGACGCCGCTATTTACTCAGGTTTGTACTGCACAAATGGCATATGAACTATGAGTAGTGCAATAAAGTTAGTTTTATGTTTGACATTACATTCTTCATGTTTCTCACATCCTCAAGCCAAACCAACTTTGAAATGCATGAATAGGTTTTCTTTGCACAGTACAAAGCTAAATCATATATATATATACACAAACCCAGCCAGGCATTTTCAGCAAGGTTAGTGCTAAACAGTGATGAACGATAACTTACCTGTGGTCATTTTGTTTTCTCGCCTCAGGACTCAGACTCCGAGGTCACATTTAAAAGGACAAAGCAGGGGCGGAGCAAAGGTTTTGTCTCGGGTGGGGGGAGAAATGTTCAGGGCCCCCTTATTATTAATATCTTATTTTATAATTAAAAAAACATAGTGGCAGTAAATGAAACCTCAGACATGAATGGACACACATGTATCTATTCAACAGTCTGGATTGGTAAACCAAAACAATGTATGCCCCCTACAAAGTCCCACTCGACTACACAAGGAGATGATGTTTGGCAGTGCAGAGATTGTTCGGCATAGCAACATCTTTACTCTTGAAACTGTAATGTCCCTCCATAAAGTTTACAGACTCTTCCATAATTTTCATTAACTTTACGTCTTCTCTGGACATTTCTTACTCATCTTCAGATGTGTTTTCATTAAAATCATGTTGATATTGCTTTTCCAATAGCAATTCCAATTTTTCGACTCTATTCACTATAGCATTATGGTATTTACTCTGACAACTGCCACGAGTACCATTTATATCCCACTCCAATACAGTTTGAATGGCATAAGGTCCATCTCCATGGCAATTCCCAACATCCCAAAGGCGTACCATTGATACAGGGCATTGGTACCGATCAATAACTCTACATCTGCTTGATTACGTGGAATGTGAACAGCATCGAGATATGGCCGCTCAGCCAAATCCTGCTTTCTGATAATGTTAGCTGGGCTCACAGGCATCCTGTTTTGTGTGTAGATTTCTGGTAGCTTATAAAAGTGAGGCTTGAAATCTCCAAATTATTTACAATATAGATCAAGTCTGTGAATTTGGGGCTCATTGTAAGCAGATATTTTTGTCTTTGTCCATTCAGATTTAGCTTTCTCATCATACTCTGAGCAAAATGTAGAAGTACTACCTGTATCTAAAAAAAAAAAAGCCCAAGTCTGAAAGCAACTTGGGGTTCACTGTCTTACCCAAGGACACTTCGGCATGTGGAGTCACATGGGCCGGGAATCGAACCGCCAACCCTATAATTAGTGGACAACCCACTCTACCACCTGAGCCACTGCCATTATAAGCAATAAATGATTAATGAACTTGATAATACACTGGCCTGTTTTGTTTTACACCTCCAGAATGACCGTTGGCAGTTAAAAGGTGTCTGATTTCTTGAGTTGAAACCTTATACAGAGGTTCTCCTGTTATGGACAACAGCAGGTGCGAGACATTTGTCTCCTACTGATCACTGGTGTAATTCGAGTTTATGTTAACACCACGGGCCCAATGAAAATCCCAGTAATCCCATTAAAATTTCTCAGGAACCTCTTTAGCAATGTGTGAGTTATTGTTTTCCAGTTTATTCATTCTGTTGAAGCTCATTTGAATGGATTGCTTGGTCATTTTAATAATATTGTGATTTATACTCATTGTTTAGTATTCACTATTAATTAATTAATTTATTTTTGTAATACAAACAAACCCAAGGTACAAATATATAAATAAATAGAAACATGCCCGAACAAAATGACAAGGACCAACACAGAATGACATATAAATATGGAACAGGTCAAACTTGAAGACTGGGGAACTACAAGTTGCAATTAACGATGGCAATTAAAAATGGACTCAACCCTAAAGATACTGTGAAAAGCAATAATCTGTTTTATGGATTTTTTTATTTTGTGTTTCCATTTCTGATATAATATTTTTGGTGGTGGTTAGTTATATTAATAAGAAGTGTTTAAGACGTTGGTAAAGTGGAGATGTCTCACAAATCTCACCCATGATCTCTGGCTGTAAGTGAAAAATCATAATTTCTTAATGCTAGGTAGTGTGTAGCGGTGTTAGTCTGGGTTTATCCTATGTGGTGCTGTTTATAGGTTGAATTATTGACCTGAGGAAGGATATTATACTGAAATAATTGGAGTTGTAGGTCATGCTTGCAGTCAATTAGTGATTTCGAGCTGTTTTCAGATGTTTACATAACCTTCATCTGAGATTTTTGACCTTGTACTGGTTATTGTGCTGGTGTATCTGACTGTCAAGGCTCACAAATGGTGTCTCAGAACATGTAAGAAGATGGAAGCCAGTGACTGAAGACACCTCAGCCAGTGACAGAAGCATCCATTCAATCCTTGAATTTCTGAACAGATCTCCATTCATTAGAAAAGACTTGTGTCTCCTGCGAGCGTACATAGATAAGACACTGTATTCAGTTGTTGGGGGAAGATAACATGGAGACGCTGTGTGTGCTTTACAATGGACATTGTCTCAAAGCAGCTTTACAGAAACATATAAACACAGGCTGGAGATTTTAAGTGTGTGAATTTATCCCGATTGAGCGAGCCGGTGGTGACGGTGGTGAGGAAAAACTCCCTAAGATGATACGAGAGGAAACCTTGAGAGGAACCCGACTCAGAAGGGAACCCGTCCTCATCTGGGAAACAACAGATAGTGTGAAAGTAAAAGAAAGTTCATTATGTTTTAATATGAAGTCTGTTTGTTGAACTAGTCCACTGTTCAAAGGACAGCCGAGTACAAGACTGCATGTTGTAACTGCAGTCCCTTAGAAGCAACCGTAGTCCAAGAAAGAGTTGCAAAGGGAAATGCATCCTTTTGTAATTGATCAAGGATGTGTTTGTCTCCTTTAGATTATTTCTTGGAAGAAGTCTTCTACATCAGCATAAAACATAGAAAGGATTTTCACTGGGTTGGCTATAAAAATGAATATAAGTCTTGCTACATGATTGATCTTTTCTCCTCTATGTCTCTTTTCTTCTAGAAAAGATACACATGATACATGGAGAGGTGTTAGTCTGTGTACTTTGTTGTAATAACAATAAATCTATACACAAAAAATATATATTTATGGCTGTAAAAGCAGCACTGTTGCTACTGCCAAGGCCATAGAAAAAAGTTGCAGGAAGAAAATTTCAAACTGTGTATGTTGAAGTTTGAATATTCATTTACTCATATTTAGTCACAGTTTAATCCTTTTTAGGGTTGTTGTGGATTCTGGGAACACTGAGTACACGAATACAGCCTGGTTGGAACATTCACACACTCATTAACGCCTAAGGACAATGTAGAGTAACCAATCCACCTGCTGGCATGTTTTTGGGAGGTGGAACGAAACCAGAAGAGAACCCGAAGGAAACCCACATGTACACATGTGAAAATGTGAAACTTCTCACAGAGCGTAACCCAAGCTCAGGATCAAAACAGGGACCTTGGAACTGTGAGGCAGCAAACACTACTCACTGTACCACCATGTCATCCAAGCTTGAATATATTTAACATACCTAGTAAACATCTTAAGCAGCATAAAACATTTAATATTTTCCTTAGTCATTGGGTGCAAGTTATCCAATAACCAAAGTGCAAAGTGGTTGCTGTGCTTCTTCACAACACTCTTAATAACTGTACAAAATCAAATAGCTTTAGTGAAGGCAATAAGGCATGGAACGACTGACTCGAAAACACGACAAGACATTAATAATAATAAGATCCATAAGAAGAAGGTGCTATTTCATGTGGTGAAGAAAGGCAAGATTTCTGTGTCTACACTTTGTTTGTTTCCCACACAAACTTCAGCATGGAGTCCTCCATCTTGGAAGCATACACTACATCAAAGTTGCGACTTTGCTCCTGGGAGAAAGTGTTGATCCAGTCTCCGATTTGACCTGCAAAAAAAAAGAGGAGTGGGAGCTTGTTTATATCAGTTTAGTGCAAAAACCTTTCTCAACCCATTGCTTTTAATCAGTTGAATTATCGTTTGTGAAAGCCTCACCTTTCCTCATGAACTTGCCCTTGCTGTGGTCCATGATTTCCTGAGGAATCAGGGTGTAGTTCACCATGCAGTTCTCTCTCATGGAGTCGAAGGTGCAGCTCTTCTGGGCGCTGTTCAACTCGTCCTCCAGCAGGGGGCACTGCAGGAATCGGCTTACTTTCTCCATGGAACCACACAGGTCCTGTTTATAATTACATACCGTCAGTAGTGTAGTTTATTTCATAACATGAGGCTAGGCTTTCCAGTTTAATTTAAATGTAAAAATGGTATAAAACAATTGAATGGGCACTAAAATGAGAATTCATACAGTAGTTAATATGTTCTACACTGCTAATAATAGCTTCTACACTGCCAAAAATGACATCTAAGCAAATTAAAATGTGTTGAATATAGTCAAATTTATTAAGTATTTCCTATAAGATCCCAATAATCCAAATATGTGATTATTAAACCAATTTCTAGACATTTGTTTTTCTGATTTCAAGCTTGATAGTAATTGTAATTGTAAGCATTTATTTCCAGAAAGAATATGTAAGTTTGAAATTCCTAAATGCATCTTATAACAGGCTGAATAATCATATATTGGATTTATATTAATCTCATGATAAGAAATAAAAGATAAATTTGCCCATATTCAGGATATTTTCACTTGCTGAGATTGTTTTGAGTCGCAAAGCCCTGCCTTTTTCAAGAAAAAGAAAGAAAGTATTAGATTAAAAATAATGTTTTGGCCCTCCACATTCCACTCTTATTTGCTTGGCTTGATGGGATTTCTTTTTTTGTACTTTGGTGGAACTCTTAGTTGTCCGTCGTAGCGACGAAGACCATTTTGTCATCAGAGATGATGCGTGCGTAGATAGCTGGTCAGGCCAATCTTTGCACAGAAAGTCCTGTGGCAGATGGGACAGAGGATAGGGTTTACGTCTCCAGGAGGGTTGCTGACACGGGTTTTTCTGGCTTGCCTCTTTCATTCGGCTGCAGCTGTCCTATTTGTCTCATACAGCAAAGAGCCCTTGTGGATGGAGGAGCGCCAGGCGTCACGATCCAATGCAGTCTGTTCCCAGGAGGCAGGATTGATATTAAACGCTTTCAGTGAGGGTTTGAGGGTATCTTTGAAGCGTATCTTTTGGCCTCCTTGGCAACGCTGACCTTTCTGGAGCTCGCCATAGAAGAGTCTCTTTGGTAGACGCTGGTCTGTCATGCATACCACATATCCTGCCCAGCGTAGCTGGGTCGTCATCAAGATGGTGAAGATGCTAGGGAGGCCTGCTTGATTGAGAACCACAGTGTCTGGGACTTTGTTCTGCCACTTGATGCCAAGGATTTTCCTGAGACTGGTGGTGTGAAAATGGTTTAGTTTCCTGGCATGACGTTGGTGCACTGTCCACGTTTCGCATGCATACAGCAGTGTGGGGAGCACAACTGCCCTGCACACTTTCAGCTTGGTCTGGATGGTGATGCCTGTTCGGTTCCAAACCTTGGCATACAGTCTCCCAAAAGCCGAGCTGGCTCTTGCAGTGCGGACATTAACTTCATCATCTATTGTGGCATTTTGTGACAATGTGCTGCCGAGGTAGGTGAACTTGGTCACTGTTTTCAGTCTCTGACCATGGACAGTGATGTTGGGCTCTGTATAGGGATTCCATGGGGCTGGCTGATGCATGACCTCAGTCTTCTTGGTGCTGATGGTGAGACCGAAGTTTGTGCAGGCACTGGAGAACCTATTAACGCTGCATTGCATGTCCGTTTCTGTGCTAGCGTTAAGGGCACAGTTATCAGCAAAGAGGAAGTCCCTGATGATGTCTGCCAAAACCTTGGTTTTCGCTTTTCTTTTCCTAAGGCTGGATCAGTTGTGTTTTGGGTTTGTTGTTTACTCAGTTAAGCAACCTTTAATTATTTGTGCATTGGGACTAATATGTCACATTCAGAACACGTCATCAGTAGAGATTAGAAAGCATGAGTGGCACTTCCTAGTTGTGTTTTCAATGAGTGTGTGTGGGTTTGCGTGAGTGTGTGTTGCTGTAATAGTTCTATGTCCTTGTACTATAGGATATGGCTCAACTCTAATGGCTTCATAACACGAAAAGCAATGGGTATGTATTTGAGCCATATTATACAATATTCTGACCAACCATCACTGAGTATAAGTAAGTCTAAAGTCTTACCTCCCACATCTCTTCATACGTGATATACAGAAAGTTGTCAATGTTTAGTGCATTGCTGGTCCATCCTTTCACATGATCAAACCAAGACCCATAGTACACTACAAAGAAATGAAGATGACATTCAGACATTAAAATCAATCAAGATTACAGTTTATTCAAGTGATTGATTGTAATTAAAAAATATTAAGCTTTCAAACCTGTTCCTTCCAGAAAAGCGCTCAGAAACTCTGAGAATGTGCCTGGGTCGTTTAGGAACTTGGCCATTTTATGGAAGTAGTAATAAGATACTACCACATCTTTTGGGTTTCTTGCCACATATATGACCTGAAGCCATACATTTTACAAGTTTTAAAAGGCAGAATACAATTCAAAGCATCAATACATGGTGAGAGTTGCAATTTTCAAGTTAAGAATAAAGAATTACAATAAAGAATTACACATGGTCAAAAAAGTTCTACTTTTTGTCCAGAAACAAAGAGATGGTTCTCGCTGCAGAACCAAACGTCCAGGGAGGTGGACCTGGACCTGATTAAACACCTGCTATCAGGGCCATAACCACCATAGACACTGAGATAATAATCAGATAAGGCCAAATTGGCCCCAATATAAAGGTCTTGCATTGTATATATAAATAATGTGCATATATAAATATTTGGGCCTTTATTACATAGAGAATTAAAAAAGGACCATTACATTTGTGACCCCACCCCCACCAAATAGTTTGGTCAGTATGGTCAATGTTCAGTATGTGGTTATGACCTTGCCTTCTATGAGCTTAACAACAACCTTTAACCTGTAATCCTTAACCTACAGTAAGAAAGAGTACAACACGGAGCAAGACAGTTAACAACACACTTATTCACAAAAATCAGCTTTACAGGAATCAGGATGTAGAATTAGACCCATAATGAACAATCCAGAGGTGACAGAGATGAGGAAAAACTCTCTGAAAACACATGAGGAAGAAACCGTTAGAAACGCTAAACGAACTTCATACAGTTCTGGATAACACCGGATAGTGGAAACATATATCATTTCAAACAGTACTGAGTGTGTTGAGAGGAAGTTCACTATGATCTGATTATTGATAATAGTCCTTGGATGATTTGCTTCCACTATCAGCCATGATATAACCTGTATAATTCCCATCGAGTCTGAATAGAGAAACTATCTCTACTTTACTGTATGTGTTGTATCTTTTACATCAAAGTTAAAAAAAAAAAAAAAAAATCTCCACCACAAAGGATTCTGTGGCTCTTTTGAGCTTTGCCTCAAATGGATCTCGGTTTGCCCTTATATCATACCTGCCATCCATTGAGTAAAATCCCCAACATGATGAACATGGAGGTCACATGGTATCACATAGCCGTATTACTAATGAAACTCACTAAATTTCAAATGTAAAAGATTGAGAAACTGTTCATGAAAGCTAGCCAACTAGCATTTGCTTGTTAATAAATACACTGCTGTAGCTTGCAACAAGGTCTGGTGTTGGACTACGTTAGCTAAACATAAATATAGCTAACTAGCTATTTGTTGTAGTATGTTAGCCAGACTTACTGTTGAAGTCAACATTTTACTTATAGTTTATTCTTCCTCTTATTAACAGTATTATTCTGTATCTGTATTTTGTTTTTACATTTTGATTTCTGTTTTGAATCCTGTTTATACTTCTTGATAGTCTGCACGCATATTTACCTCATGGTTTAGTTTCTATTGTATTCTCGAGGTTGCAATGAACCCATATGTGATGCGATGTTTTTCTTTTTATCACATCCTCAAGGTTTCTGATTTCTTGATGCCGGAGAAGAAACCAGTTTGAGCTAGTTTTATGTTGCACCTGCAGTTGGGTAACCTCATGTAACCCAGTTTTTGTTCCTCCTTTGTTAGATTGATGTGATTATTTGCCAGTAAGATGTAGCTCGTCCTTCTCTCCACAATCAATCATGATTTAGAATTCTGCAGTATATGAAGTGATGTAGCTATATCTTAATGTCCTTCTCATCAAGTCTGTTACTTGAATTGACTTTTTTTTTTTTTTAAGTCAGATTCACTGAGAGTAAACTCTCGTTCTTTTCTATGGCACCTTTTTTGATTGAGCATCTGATTGCTCTTCTGCAGTTACACTGATGGGCTGTTTGATAAACCCAGCTAACTAGAGTGAAATTAATATTAAATAAACTAGCTAGTGTTGCAAGGAAGGGCTGTCACTGAAGTTACAGTAGCTAAAGAAAATAGCCAGCTAATAATGCCAAAAAATATGATACGTAGCTAGTTTTACACTGTTAGTTATACTGTGCAGCTATCATTAGAGTATCTAAACATAAATAGCTAGCTAGCTAGCTAGTATTGCAACAAAGTAAGGTTTTAAATATAAATAGTGTTAAATGCTAGTGCGTTAACTACTATCACTGTTAAGTAAAGTATCTCTTAAATAATACAAGGTACTAAGTAAGCTGTAGTTACACCCTGAGATCATGGCAGTATCTAAACTTTATTACATTACCTAGAGAGCTAGCTTGTTCAACAGCGTAATTTAGATACGATCCTAAGAGCAAGATTGCTAGGTCACAGCAAAATTTTTAGCCCAACTACATCCTAAAAACCACATAAAAAAAAACCCTGAATCTAGAACAAAGAAATTTGACCATTCTTGCAGAGACTGATTATATTTAAGTTCGTTTATTTGCTTTAAAACAAAGAGTTTGGTGGCCGCAGACTAGTTTTAAACTAGCCCTACCTGCAGAATTACTTTTTCCACCTATATACTTACATACATACATTACCAAAAGTAGCCCCAAACCTGCCTAAAAGAACATGCTTTTCAGGAGACACCAGCACAATCACAATAGTCAAACAGGATACACACCTAATAGTAATTTTAATACCAAGATGAAGTGGAGCCACGCCTGATTTTACACTCTGCTTTACAGTGATTCATGTTTACCATACTGTAAATAGGGTGGATATATCAAGGGTTACCTTTGCCTTGGAGCCTTGGAGTGCAGGAGCCAGTAGTTTGTATGGCAGATGAGTGGTGAGGACCCGAGGTCCTTGTGTTGCCTTCAGAACATCAGGGCAGTAGTACTGCTCAAGCCATGGAGCTCGTGCCCAGTTAGGTTGTGTTTGAGCTTTTACCGGATTTCCTCTGCATGATACCAGTGTGACAACTTCTTGCATCCATGTCGTCCCTACAATAAGGAGAAAGAAAAAGAAACATGAAATAGTGTAGAAATATGATGTGTAAAAACCTAAAAGCTAAAACATACCCACAAACACACACATTAAAGCTGGAGTTTTGAACCTACCTGATTTGGGGTAGGTAACAATCAGAATGTCTGAGTCTTGAAATTTGAAGTTGGTACCATAGCGAAGGGATTCCTGAGTATGCAGGTGTCCAGGAAAAGTGATGCCCTGAAAAGTCTCTGTAACTTCCAGCCGAGCCATTTCTCTGTGAGTCAGTCTGGGTGTCTGTGTGTGTGTGTGTGTGTGTGTATGTACAAATGTGTCAGAGAGGAAGTACGAGTCGGGGCAGCTTTAAATAGTTTCCTGAGTGGGGAGAGAGAGATTAGGTCAAAAGTTTTAAACTGCTCGAAACAGCTTGATAATTGATACAGAGATTAGTGGGAATTACCTGAGAAACCAGCCATTTCAGCTTTCAGTGCTGGAGGAACTATAAATTGTTTCTTTTTATGCATTTCAACTTCTCTAAAACCAAATGCCATTGCTCCACTGTTGAAAACGTTCCTGTTCTGTTTGAAATGACACGCACGTGTGATTAATGTGTTGTCTATTAGACAGTTCTGTTTCCATCTCACAGTCTATTATTATAGTGTGCGTCAGTTCTTACTTTATTAATGCGAGAATGAAACTTAACCTGTTGAAAATATGCATCAATTCAAGATTGTATTATAGAAATATGAATATATATAAATATATATATATATATATATATATATATATATATATATATATATATATATATACATACATATGTATTCAACACTATTGAATTCTCGATTCTGATTGGTCAGAAGGTGTTGTTTAAATTTCTTTAGCAGCTCTGACATTAGAGTAGCTACTGCTACTATTATACTGTTTCTATAATAACAGCGACTTACTCAAGGACGTGCCACATAGATGGACTAGAAAACATATAATCGTTGGTATGTTTATTATGGAATTATGGAAGGAGTCTCCAGTGTTAGCGCTTCGTAACAGTCAGTAGTAAAGCTGTGTCTTTAAGTTACACAAGAAAAGCATTCAGGACAGAGGAGTTTTCATATTTTCTCTGTAATTCATAAACTGGATTTCTGCCTGGTTAACATCAGGAGAAAGATGAAAAGAAGTCGGTAATCCGGCTGCTGTTTATAGCTACTATAACGTAATTGATAATGGATCGAACTTGTTTTTCGGACATTCCACGACATTAAACGTAGCTATTAATAGGTTTTAAAAAGAATGTGTCGTTTGTTTAATAAATAAAAAGTGTTGTCGTTGGCAATTTGCTGTGGTATATGAGGAATAAAACACTCGATATTCTCATTGTGGTAAAACTAACTTGTCTTTGCATCACGCATCATCAAATCCGCCTCGTCGTTCATAATTTTCCTATTTCAGCATGCTCCCAAGTTTTATTTATTAGATAAAATATGCAAATGAGGCCATACGTAATGTAATAACAGATGAATTTTATTCTGTTTATTTTTTCATTGTAATGATCATGAACTGGTCTGACTTTCTGACACAAAAAATATCTAAAAATAATATTTCCTGGAATTTATGAAAAAAAGTCTAAAAATATTTTTTTAAAGAAAACTTTTATGTAAGACAATTTACAGTAACATGTAAGATATAAAAAACGGCTGTCAAGCTATATACCTGTGAAACTTAGCTCATGGGAACTAGGCCACTGAGAAAGTCACAGGAAACCTTGACACCTGGAAATTACCCTTTTTTTTTTTTTCCATCTGTGATGCCTTCAAGTTCCCTTTTGGGTCTTATAAGATTTAATTGAATTGAAAATGTTTAAGTTGATAAATCAATTTCTTTAAGCCAAATACACTTAAATATAACAAGTTTGAGTTAAATTGTTGTTATATTTAAGTGTATTTGGCTTAAAGAAATTGATTTATCAACTTAAAAAGTTTGAGGTCATTAGTTTCCTCAAACTTTTTGAGTTAAATGAACTTATCTGGTTTTACAGTGCAGAGTAGAGCAGGTGGAAGTAGAGTAGAGCAGGTGGGATAATTTAAATATCTCAGAACAGAGATTGAGTCCAATTTTACCTTTGATAAAGACTCAGACAGTATTTTTTAAAATGGGTCACCAACGCTTAAGTTTATTGAGAAAATTGAGATGCTTTAACGTTAAAAAGGACAATTTAGGAGTTGTGTACAAATCACTGATTGAATCTGTACTCACTTTTAACATTGTATCTTGGTTTAACTCTCTAACGGTCAAAAACAAGAACGAACTGTCACGAATGATAAAAGCTAGCTGGTCAAATGATTGGAACGCAACAAATACCACTCTCTGATCTTTATACTCTGGCTGTTCAACGGAGACCCGAGTACAAAACTGCATGTTGTAATTGCAGTCCCTTAGAAGCAACCGTAGTCCAAGAAAGAGTTGCAAAGGGAAATGCATCCTTTTGTAATTGATCAAGGATGTGTTTGTCTCCTTTAGATTATTTCTTGGAAGCAGTCTTCTACATCAGCATAAAACATAGAAAGGATTTTCACTGGGTTGGCTATAAAAATGAATATAAGTCTTGCTACATGATTGATCTTTTCTCCTCTATGTCTCTTTTCTTCTAGAAAAGATACACATGCTACATGGAGAGGTGTTAGTCTGTGTACTTTGTTGTAATAACAATAAATCTATACAGAAAAATATATATATTTATGGCTGTAAAAGCAGCACTGTTGCTACTGCCAAGGCCATAGAAAAAAGTTGCAGGAAGAAAATTTCAAACTGTGTATGTTGAAGTTTGAATATTCATTTACTCAGCTTTAGTCACAGTTTAATCCTTTTTAGGGTTGTTGTGGATTCTGGGAACACTGAGTACACGAATACAGCCTGGTTGGAACATTCACACACTCATTAACGCCTAGGGACAATGTAGAGTAACCAATCCACCTGCTGGCATGTTTTTGGGAGGTGGAAGGAAACCAGAAGAGAACCCGAAGGAAACCCGAAGGAAAAGGACAATTTAGGAGTTGTGTACAAATCACTGATTGAATCTGTACTCACTTTTAACATTGTATCTTGGTTTAACTCTCTAACGGTCAAAAACAAGAACGAACTGTCACGAATGATAAAAGCTAGCTGGTCAAATGATTGGAACGCAACAAATACCACTCTCTGGTCTTTATACTCTGGCAGTCAAAAGGAAAGCTTCTGCTATTACATGGGACTTTTTCCATCCCCATCATGATTCGTTTCATGTACATATAGGAAAATAAATGTAACCAAGTGGTAAATGGTCTGATTATTGCCTAAGTTAGGAAAGCTATTACTGCCTAAGTTGTCCTGGTACAAGCGAAAGGGTACAAGCTAAGTTGTCCTGGTACAAGCAAAAAGGCTAGGAGGCACGCGTACACACACTACGCAATGTTCTGTAAGAAATGCGGTAGAGAAGTTCACGCTTGAGTTTGTTTGGTAGATCTCACACCATCCAGTGGTAAGTGTAATAGTTCATGAGAATATTTTGGTTAAATACCACTTCTGGATGTATGTTTTCTTAGTTTATGGCAACAAATTATCATATTAAGAGAGTTGTATCACGTGTAATGTCTGCGATGGTATGATGCAACGCCATGTGGTGCAAGGCTATTTATTTATTTATTTTCCTTTGCTAGTTCACGATGTTATAAACTTCCATTTAAATTGTGTTCTCATGTGATTTGTTACTTTCTGTTGTTTTATACAGTGTTCATTTAAAATGTTGAGAGTTTCAACTCGTGGAAATTGAAGGTATTGTGCGGTGCAGGAGCTCCTAGTTTTGTGAGTGTTATTTAATTTTTATTTGTCTCAAACGATGTAAGTGGACAAGATGGAGAGTATATTCAATTTTTTTCTTTTTCTTTTATAAAATTAGCCCACTGCTGTATTGTCAGATGTAAAAACCTGTTAGCAACAATATAGTCAAATCACTTATCAGATCGACTACTGAATAAATGGAAATTTAAAGTACCCTTTACATGTGTTCCTGGTGGTAAATCTAAATCCATGGTCACATAAATATAGGAAAAATATAGGCTAAATATAGGAAGACTTTTATTCCTACTGCAATTGAAATTTTAAGTAGGATCTTAAGATAAATGTAATGTAACAGGTCTCCTACAACAGTTGTGGGTTTTATTTTTTATTTATATTATTTTTGTTTGTTTTGTTTGTTGTATTGGTTGTCTAAAGACAATTTTCTACAGTGAGGGAAAAAGTATTTGATCCCCTGCTGATTTTGTACGTTTGCCCATTGACAAAGAAATGATCAGTCTATAATTTTAATGGTAGGTTTATTTGAACAGTGAGAGACAGAATAACAAGAAGAAAATCCAGAAAAACGCAAACGTACAAAATCAGCAGGGGATCAAATACTTCTTTCCCTTACTGTATATACTGCATACACACTAAACACATCTGACAATGAAACTGATGTTTTTAAATGCTGAAAGTGTTGCACAGCATTAAAAGAAGATGCTATGGGAAATGGAACCAAGTTTTAAGACAGCTTTTATCCTTGTGTACCCATTTTAAACACCCTTTCCCCTTATAAACAACACATGTACTAAATTTTACCTCAGCTGATGCATTTGTTTACTGATTATAGCTAGGCACAGACAGACCGGCCCTTCCTGTGTTTACGCTACAGTGGCATTTATTTTGTCATAAATAAATGACCAGTTTTATTTGCCTTCATTTAGAGGTTAGTGTTGGCTCGCTTTCTCCATTTTTCAGATTCTTTATTTGATGCCAATAATACAAAATGACTGGGTTTCACAAAATGGTCTCAGTGGGACACTGATTATGAATGATTTGTTTTTATAGAGACTAAGGGCGTTGAACATCTGGGGCTGAGCCCAGATTTTTCTCCATCAAAAACATACTTTATTTTTTACAGACTGTTTCCATTAATTTTTTTTTCTTGCATGTGATGGCTACAATAATTGCTTAAAAAATGTGAAAATTGGACAAAAAGTTGGATTTATAATAAAACTTGCCTTGGGTGTTATCCCTGTTTCCACTACAAATATCAATACAAACCATCAGCTAACTATTAAAACCATTACCATTATTGTTCCTTAATGGTATCCACTAGACATACCTGCTGAAAAGAATAGAACGTGTAATGGTTATAATGGGTATTGCCTTGGTTTTAATGGAAACTGTAATGGTCCCTGTAGGGCTCTACTGGACATTTGTTGCTTTCAGTTGGTGGCATGTTATGTCTAGTGGATACCATTAAGGACCAATAATGGTAATCGTGATGGTTTTAATGGTTAGCTGATGGTTTGTAATGGTTTTTTGCAGTGGAAAACATTCGAATTTCTGTGATGGTTTCTATTGTGTTTCAATTAAAACCAATGTAGTACCCATTATAACCATTAAAACCATTCTGTGAGGGTTTCTACTGTTCTTTTTTCAGCAGGAAAGACTCAAGTTCTACAGCCCTAATTTTCACTTTTGGGTGTAACCAGGCTTTAAAATGCTAGAACTTTATTTGTCCTTGAAATATCTGCAAAAAAAGAAACACATTTCCGATTAGGAAAAGTACAGAATGTCAAACTTTCACTACATGAATGTTTCAAGGCACTGTCCAGATAGAACTAATGTGATAATATATAAATGTAAACGCAAATGTAAACAAAGATTAACCTACTGACGCCCAATGGCCTCATTTCATGCAAAGCAGGTGTCTTGATTTTAATTTGAGGTCAAATATACATGGATCTAGTCTTTTAATAAGAGCCACTCTACATGTTTTTACAAAGGTCAAGGAGTACATTATGGTGAAAAGCTTTAGAAGGCTCTAGAGAGAATACATTCTTACATCTGATCATCATCATTTTACCTTTCCCATTCATCCTTACACTGATGAGAGGCTTATTTAGAAATATTAACTGGATTTTTGTGTTGAAGGAGACTAAAATAAGAGCTGGAAAAAAATGAACAATTTCTGTTTCCGCTCCGAGAATGTAAAGTAATCAAGATAGTGATGAAGTGAAAAACAAGATGAGAAAGGAAACAAACTGTGAGATAGACACGATTGCATTTCTTCATCCCTTAAACAAGTGTTGCTTACTTAAAAGTGTGAAAACCACCGAGCATACAGCGCTGAGCTACTGAAAACATAAAAAATATCAGACAGGCCACCTACTACCTCTTCTTTGTCTGAGCTAATACAAAAACACGTGTATTGCACAATTAAAATACATGTAAGTATTTACAGGTCTTAATGATCAATCAATCACTGTCTACTTCATAAGCAATTAAGCCATTATTATACAAGATCAAACTCTATTATCATAAGAGCCTCACTTACTGATAAAGAGCCTGACAACAGAATAATCATTATCATTTAATGGAGAAAATTAGTACTTATATTCATAGATTACCAATGTTTTCTCCATGACTCACTCTGCACTCATACTAAAAAGAGAACTACTTAAAGTAAAGCATGTTGTTCACATCAGTCTTATTTACACAGTGAGCTTAAACACATGCTTTCTCTCACTCATTTTCTGTTAGAGTGCATTCACTGATAGCGGTTATCTTTGAAGACAGATGTGACAAGATAAAGAAAGGGAAAACCTGCAGTTATATTGCTTCAGACAGCAAACTGACCAAATGAGGAACAAAACTTGTTGGTTTGTAGCATACCAGAGTAAACATGGCTGTACAGTTATCCAGAACAAACATTTAGATGTGATTAGATGTACAATACAAAACCGGCTCGTAAAATTGGAGAACATTATGTTGTTTTGACTTGCGTAAACCCAGAGCGAGATTAGTCGTTATTATCCGTGCTGTTTAAACACTGTGCTTAGCATTAATTGTGTGAAGACAAGCTCAATTGTGTGCTGAGAACAAGCAATTTAAATGGTTTCGGACGAAGCCAGTGTCACAGTGGTTCTTCCCCAAACTGTTGTCATAGTCTTAAAAGCACACATTTGTAAAGGATGTTTTTGTTTGCTGTAGCATTACGATTTCCCCTCACTGGAACAAGAGGCCCAAACTTGTTCCAACATTCCAACAATACCGTGTGCACAAAGCGTTCTCCATGAAGACATTTTTTGTTAAAGTCGAAGTGGAGGAATTTGAGTGGCCTGCACAGAACCCTGATGTCAACCCCACTGAACACCTGCGGCCGGCTCGCCCAACATCAGTGCACGACTCGGTAATACTTTTGTGGCGAAATGGGCAGCAATCCCAACATCCATTTTTGAAAATCTAGCTGAAAGTCTTCTCAGAAGAGTGGAGGCTGTTATAGCAGACCAGATCTGGATTGACATGTTCACCAAGCACATACGGGTACGATGACCAAGTGTCCACATACTTTTGGGTATATAACATATATTTAGATTTAATAAAATGTAAGATTTAAAACACAACAGGGTGTAATGTTGAAGGAAAATAATCATTGAAGGGATGGCTTGATGCGACTGGATGCAAAGTGTTTCTGGTACTGTTACCGCTCCAGTTTATGAATTTCCTACATCACCATGCCTTAACGCCATGACTTAAATGACTATTTATTCTATGACTCATTCATTTGAATTGTGTTTTCTTTTCTTTCTTTCTTTTTTTTTTTGCTGTTGTGCTTTAAACTTATTGGGAATATGGAAGTCCGTTTTGTTCCCCATATCAAATGCATCATGACAGTCTCAAGTGGAAAACTCAGAGTGGAAACTGAGGACGCTAATAATGCATGTATTTATTTTATCTTCCTCATTTTTCAATACTTGCAGACAAATAGAGGAAATCATGGTTTCCAGTGTACCAGCATATCGAATGGTCATGTAATTTTATAGAGCTGTTAATTTTTGTGGCCAAAAAAACCCCCCCAACTTGCTAGTAACAAACCTAGTTAGCATTCCAGCTAACTAGAGAACATTACCAGAATGTTAAATAAGCATTCAAGAAACTCTAATAATACAACTGACATTCCAGATACTTGGATAAATAAATAAATAACAGGTGTAATTGTTAATTTGGTGACGTTTTCTGTGAGGTGACATTTGTTTAGCATTTTTGGAAGAAATCAGAGGTAAAAGTCTGTGTGTTTTCTCGGTAACATATGACAAGCTTTCTTATTTTTTTTTTGGTCTTATTAACTTCAAGAGAAAAAAAAGAGTGGTGAGAGAATTACTGTTCAAAGCTGTTATAACGTAAGTGATGAACTATATGTTTCACAGACACGACATTAAATGGATCGAAAAGTATGATGTCATTCTTTTAGCAATAAAATAAATGTAATTGCTAGAAAATTCCAGTCCTACAAGAGGACTGAAGCACTTCATGTACTGTTATGGGAAAATGATCAACTTTAGGGTGGTAACAGTAACTCTGCGTCACCTCAGACTACATTACACCACCCTGACATTGATTTTTTTTCCCATAAGAGCATGCCCCCAATCGCATACTTGTTATTGCTTACTTGCTTATAAGCTTGGCCATTACCATGGTTTTATTACAAGTGTTACCTGTTAGGTTGGTGTATGGAAGAAAGATATGAATGAATGATATATTTAAAGGATGAAGAAACCATAGTGCTTTTTTTCACCAATTTCCATGGCCAAGGTTTGCTCAATACCAAACGTTTATGTGTCAGTTATGTAATGTAATGGTTATATAATCATACTTTGTTCCAGTATTAATTCTGAATTCACCCTTCATCTGGCTTAAGCAATTTTATGATGTCATATAGTACAATTGCTTACCATAATTTTTTATACAATTTATACATCACATATAAAGTTGTACTGTTCTAAAGATGTTCGCAGCTCTATTCGTATTTCAGTCAGCTGTACTAGAGGGTGGAGAGTCACCATGGGAGCAGAAAACCTTTAACATACAATGTGCAAAACAAATAGCATTTTGGACTCCAAGGATGACTCAGCAACACTCATGGTTGGAAATTGTGACACTTTTGACAACACCTTTTCTCATGATGTTGACATTAGTTGCTACATTGATAAAAAATGCTCTGGACTCTGGCACACTTATGCACATTTTCATCTTAAGCTCCTTATAATGAAGAAAGATGAGAACACTCTGAACCCTACTCTAAACTTGATTTTTATTTTTAATGTGGGGGAGGTTTTTATTTTTTGTTTTACTTGGGCCAGGTGAAGTGTAAGAATGTAACGGAGGGCTGTAGAGTTACTGCCGCAGAGCTCCAGGGGCTCAGATCTGATCTTGAGCTCTTGTTATTGTCCGTATTGTCCAAGTTTTGATAGTTCTACTCATCCCTAATTTTGCTATCTGGGGATTAATAAAGTATTATCTTATCTTATCTTATCTTATGTCCATATGGGTTCTACCCAAGCATTCCTTTCTACCTCCCAACTGCGAATGTGTCCCATGATGTTCCCATCCAGGGTGTGATCTCGTCTCATGCCCACTGTTCTCAGGATCCACCATGACCCTGACCAGGATGATGTATTAATTAATAAATGTATGTGTGTTGAAATGTCTTTTCTGTTTGGGTAACCTTACTAAAAGGTCCAAAAATGAGCACTTATTAATACGCATGTAATTCTTTTAGAATAAGGAATTAATACATGCACTAATGCTTAATGTATGATGAAGTAATTAATAGATTCTGATTCATATATGAATAGCCATTAATAATGACTATAGTTAAATATTAACAAGGTAACGGTGTGTGGAGTTCATTTATAACATTGTATTATAAACTTATGTTTATATATTTACAAAATATTTCATATACACTCACAGGAGACTTTAAAAGGAACCCCACACTGATACTGGCTACCCCCAGTGCAAAAAAAAAATGCTGATTTTCTCAGAATTCTTTGAGATTCTGGGCCACATTGATATAATTGGATTGAATAATTGCTGCAGATTTGTCAGCTGCACATTCATGCTGCAAATCTCCCGTTCTACCACATCCCAAAGGTGCTCTACTGGTATTCAGTGCTGGTAACTGGACTGGGCAGTGAAATACACTCAACACATTGACATGTTCACAGAACCAGTTTGAGATGACTTGTGCCTTGTGGCATGGCACATTATCATGCTGGAAGAAGTCATTATAAGATGGGTGGCCATGAAGGGACGCACATGGTCAGTAACAATACTGAAATCGCCCAGCTGTGGCATTCAATTGATACTTGATTAGTATTAACCGGCCCAATGTGTGCCAAGAAACATTCCTACACCATTACACCACCACTACCAGCCTGAACTGTTGACACATCTGCCATAAAGTTTAATGTGTTGTGCTTTCTGAGATGCTTTTCTTCTCATCATGGTTGTAAAGACTAGTTATACAGGCGTTAACATAGCCTCCCTGTTAGGTCGAACCAGTCTGGCCAGTCAGAATGAGTTTGTGATTGTTGCGCCCAAAAATGCTTGATTTTACTGCGGCTATATTCAAAACATTTTTTGTACTTTTTAGCTGAAAACTACTTGCAGTGACGTTTATTGGTAAATGAAACCTTCTAGCTGTACTCATGTTCGACGCATATGAACCGAAGGGGCCTTTGGCTGAATGTGTGTTGTGATGATGTCACATGGCACATTGTGATGACGTCATATGATACGTCTTGGCCCAAATCTGTGTAAAACCTGCGTTTAAGGATGACACAGCTAATTGTGCCAAATTGATAGGTATGTTGGGGCAGCTGTGGCTCAGGTGGTAGAGCGGGTTGTCAATCATAGGGTTGGTGGTTCAATTCCCAGCCCACATGCTGAAGTGTTCTTGGACAAGACACTGAACCCAAAGTTTCTCCTGATGGCAGGCTAGCACCTACGGGTAGGAATGGGTGAGTGAGAAACAGTGTAAAGCGCTTTGTAGAACCGCTAAGGTTAACAGACACTATATAAGTGCAGACCATTTACCATTTTTTCAAGAGGACAAATGAGCACACAGGAAATGGCGACTCAAGGTAGATGGCGAACCTATTGCATTTCCATTTACATTTATGCATTTGGCAAACGCTTTTATCCAAAGCTACTTAGATTCAAGGAATTTTTTTTCCCCAGTTCAGTTTCATCATTTAATTCTTTCAGTGGCTGCTTTGATTTTCTGTTTCCATGAAATTTCAGTGCTTACAGCCTTCTGACTTACTTTTAATACAGTTTAATACAAATGAGTCTGATGCTGAGGGACGTGAGAAAGAGAAAGAGACACAGACATCGATCTTTAGTGAGACAAAAGCGGCCAAGAAGACCCTGAGACACAAGAAAATGCTAGCGAAGATAAGGAGACTGATACGTTTGATTATTTAGCTCATCCTCAGTCACAGGACATAGACATGTTTTTGGTTATCATCCTCAGCAGCCACCAAAACATCACATAGCAAATGTTTTATGGAACCAAGCACAAGTGGTTGACATACGACGGAAAAAAACTCATTCTCTGTAGTGTTTTGTGTGCTTGCGTCTGTTGCAAGTCATAATCCTTTCATAAAGGGAGGTAAGAAACAGTATAGTAAGAACTGAACCAAGGATATACATGTTGGATTAATATGAACTCTGCCCAAGGACACCCTATTTAGTAATACATTTACCAACCTTTTATAATTTCGTGCAAAAGATAAATGCTTGTTTATGGGGCAATTTGACAAGCATCTCACCATAAATTTATGACTGTCATAGGCAAAATGCACTTTATATATTAACTCAAAGACAGCGAAAGGCTTTAAACAACAACCCTGATATTGTCCTCATCTCCACAGTCTGTCTGTCCCAGACACACACACAGAGAATCTGAAAGCAGTGGCAAAGCGGGACAACGGAATTGTTGGATGACATGGGGTGCATCAGGGATGTATGTTTAGTCCTCTTGGCCTGTACATTTACTTCCAGAGCAGACAAATACAAGGAGCAAGCACTGAGGCTGATGTCTGAGACGCCACTGATAGATGGGTAAGAAAAGCTCACCACCACTTACTGATATCAAATATTAATATAAAGGCAATGTCAAAAAAGATGATGCGTTTTATGTTTACGGATGCCACATTATAATTTAAATGTATATTCTGGCATCACACAGACACAATGATTTGCCATGGCAATTGAGGAAACAGTTTAACAATCAGCTAAACAGCGTGGACCTGTACACACTCGGTTCCACGCACACCAACATCCCGAAAATCAAACAGGGACACTTAGCAGCACAGGTATGTGAATACTCATGTATAAAGGTGGTAAAAGTATGCCAGCTTGAAATCCTTTTTTTTTTTTTTTTTTTTTTTTTTTTTTTTTTTTTTTAAAGTAACAAACTACAAGAACTGTAGTTACAGTACTTATTTCTCTGTACTACTATACTTAAATCTTCTCTTTTTTTCCACTGCTCAGCATCAAACCTATGCAGGTAAGCCATTAGCTAGCTAGCGCTTGTGATGTTTTACAGCATGGAAGATTAAACTTGAGTTTAAAGATGTCACTTTAATGTTTAGTTGTGTTAAATAACTGTAAGTGCTCCTACAGCCTATAGGTGACACTATGGAAAGTGTGTAAGTAACTATGTATTCAGTAGTAATTATGTAGCTATAAACAATAGCATTTGTCTAGCCAGTTAAAGTTACCTTTGTTATGTACTGTTAAAGCAGCTGACAGACATCCCAACTCTCCCGGGAGTTCCTGGATGCCCGCAAATTATATACAATATCCCAGAAATAAATAAAAAAAAATTGAGAGAGAGAGAGAGAGAGAGAGTACAATGGCTATTTGTAATGGTAGATGAGATCTGGAGAATCCGAGAGAGTGAGTGACAGACGTGGTGAGAGAGTGACAGTCCTGATTGGTCTCTCTTTGTGCTAACTAACATATCAGATTTCTTGGTAGGTGGGCTTTATAGTCGACCTCTTTCTCTCCAGTTCATCCATCAGTTCAGATTAGTGTCTGCAGCGTCATGGTGCGGAAGCACTACACGGCCATAGATTATTAATTTTTTTCCCTTTGTTGCTTTCTCGTGATCACGACTTAATTTTCTTGTGGGAGAAAATTACGGAAGCCCTAAGCGGCCATGCATTATAAATTTACTTCTTTGTTGTTTTCTTGTGATCTCGACTTAATTTTCTAGCCATATTTCTAGCTCTGAAATTCCTTCTTCCTCAATTGAGAGGTCACCATGTGTTTACAGACAACACACCAGTGGTCTCATATATTGACCACCAGGGAGGATTATGTCCGCGACCCCTGTTCAGGCAGGCGCTACTAATTCTTCTCTGGGCAAAAGGAAAGTTTGTCAGTGAGTACAGTGTACATTCTGGGAATATGGGGGATGACATCCTGTTGAGGCAGGGGCTGAGGACCAGGAATTGGTGGCTCCATCCACAAGTGGTGGAGTCCATATGGCGCGGTTTAACCAAGCGGGACTGCATGTGTTCACCTCCGAGGAGACAACACATGGCCCGCTGTTGTTCGCCCTCACTCCTCCCGCACAATTAGGGCTGGACGCCATAGTGCAGATGTGGCCGAGGTCACATCTGTTCGCTTTTCCCCCCATTGCTCTGCCCCCACAAGTTCTAGTGAGAGTTCGCCAAGACAGTGTATGTCTGCTGCTAGTAACACCTTTTGGCCAGCTAGAATATGGTTCTCAGAGATAATATCCCTGCTAGATGGCACTCCTTGGGAGATTACCATCCGCAGGGATCCACTGTAGACCCAGTGAACTGTGCAATAGCTACAGTCCTGGAGTTCTTACAAGAACATTTCTCAGCGGGGTGGGCTCCTTCTACAATCAGTGTTTACATGGCGCCATTATGGCCAGCTACGCTCCTGTTGATGGAGCCTCTGTGGGACAACACCCTCTAACTTCGAGGTTCATGTGTGGTGTCAGGGCCCGTCTGAGGCCCATCTGCAGGCCGAGCATAATTTCCTGGGACCTTTCTGTGTTCCGGAAGGTCTGTCAGTTGCCCCATTTGAGCCCTTACAGTGGATCTACTGTCTCAAGCCGGAGGGCTGATTCTTCACCCTCGGCCAGAACTATGGAAACTGTGGGTCTGGCCCCTGAGGGGCACGAGCTCATAGATTCTAGACTCACAACTGAGCTTATAGAGACCAGGTTAAATGCTAGAGCACCATCCACCAGGAAATTGTATGCACTCAAGTGGCAGCTTTTTGTCTTGTGGTGTGAGGAATGTCAGCTAGACCCAGTGAAGTGCGCAATAGCTACAGTCCTGGAGTTCTTACTAGAGCGTTTCTCAGAGGGGTGGGCTCCTTCTACAATCAGGGTTTACGTGGCCACCATTTCGGCAGCCATGTCCCTGTTGATGGAGCCTCTGTGGGGCAACATCCTCTAACTTCGAGGTTCATGCGTGGTGTCAGGCGGCTGAGGCCGGTCTGCAGGCCGCGCATACCTTCCTGGGACCTTTCTGTGGTCCTGGAAGGTCTGTCAGGGGCTCCATTTGAGCCCTTAGAGTCAGCCTCTGAGAAGCTTCTGACTCTAAAGGTAGCTCTTCTGCTGGCCCTGACATCTCTCAAGCAAGTAGGAGATCTACAAGCTCTCTCTGTTGCCCCAACTCTCTCTGTTCCTGCCTTGACTTTGCCCCTGGATTAGCCAAGGCTGTATGCTATGCCAGATTACATTCCTAAACTGCCTACATCGGCTGCCCACCCTGTGGTGTTGCAGGCTTTATGCCCTCCTCCATTCCCCACACAAGAGAAAATGTACCTGCTGTGTCCAGTAAGGGCTCTCTGTACTTATGTCCACCGCTCCGGCCAGTGGCATAAGTTGGAGCAGCTGCTGGTCTGCTTTGGCGGCGACAGTAGAGGTGATGCCGTGTCAAAGCAGCGCATCTCTAGTTGGATAGTGGAAGCAATCTCTGTTGCTTATGAGGCGCGCGGTCTTGCTACGCCTCTGGGCATAAGGGCTCATTCCACTAGGGTGGTCGCCTCCGCGAAGGCTTTGTCCAAAGGGGTATCCTTACAGGATGTGTGTGCTGCTGCAGGGTGGTCGACGCCTCACACATTCATACGTTATTACAGCCTGGATATTCCTTTCACCCCGGGCTCGAGTGTCTTGCAGTGACCCTCGGGCTTGGGTCTTTTTGAACAGGCTGTACCCTCGGTTCTCGTTCCCATAGTGTTATGCTAAATGCAACATCGAAGTTCCCTTTGAAAGGGAACGTCGGGGTTACACATGTAACCCTCTTCCCTGAGAAGGGAACTTTGTCATAGCAAAATGACTTTGTCGTAGCTTTGTTATACCAGGGCAGGCCTGTGAATTGCGTCTTCGCTTCAGATAATAGAGGCTGATGGCACGGTTAACAGGTGCCATATTTATATCACGCGACGCGCTTAATTGCCACGTCACCTGATCATGGCAGGCCAATAAATAGGCATAATTTTACACAAACTTTGGATGCCAGTCGCGTGCGAGAGGCACTCCCCATAGTGTTATGCTAAACGCAATGTCTCGTTCCCTTCTCAGGGAACAGGGTAACCCAGATATTTATTCGTGATCTTGACATAAAAAGTAGTTTTTTCGTGATCTCGACATAAAAAGTAGTTTTTTCGTGATCTCGACGTAATTTTCTCGTGATCTCGACATAACAACTAGCTATTTTCTCATGATCTTGGCTGAATTTTTTCGTGATCTTGACATAAAAGCCTTTTTCAACAACGTAATTTTATCCCGAGAAAATCTCACGCCTTGTGATTCAGACTGCTGTTACATGCACGTTGGCATCTTCACCATCATAAATATAATAATTGCCCGCAGTAGAGATGGACTTCATTAAGAGAGAGGGGTGTCACCTTCTGAAGTGTCGGACACTAATGTGGAAGTCGTCAATCCTCCAGGGTTGACATATTTTTGTAGGCCACCCCGGAAGTTAGCATCACCCTGGTTCCCTCAACAAAAAGCCAATAGGATTTTTCCATTGGCTTTTGGATTATTGCAGAAAATAAATTCTGTGACCAACAAAAGTTTATTATTCTTTACATGTTTTGTTCAACAAGATAATCTTCACAAATGAACACAACTTTTATGAATTTTGAAGCCTATATACAATCGCCAGAAATAAAAAGCTAATGTTATAAACGAACTACACCACGGTCGCACCACCTGTTAGCAAGCATGATAATAACTCTGAATGCTGAATGCAAATATAATCAGATTAAAGATGACCATTTGGTTTAATTCTTAGGTCTCATTAGCTATCTGATTGTAGAGACATGTATTAAGTAGAAAGTAGACGATTTTCTTTTGAAATGTAGGAAAGTCAAAGGTATGAGATGAAAGAAAAACTCAAGTACAGATACTTCAAAAAAATGTATGAGGTAACTATACTGTGCTGTTGTACGTCTCACATCTGCATGTATACTCGTGCAAACATGTACACATATGTGTCTGTTCTTGTTCTGCAGTTCTGGGCTGCGTATGTCCCGTGTGATGCTCAGTATAAAGATGCGGTTAGACAGACCTTGGAGCAGATTGATATTATCCACAGAATGTGCAACAAATACCCAGAGGAGTTCATGTTTGCAGCCAGCAGTCAAGGTAGTGTAACATTCCCCTCCCAAACACTGACTCACTGTTTCTGTATTTTGCTAAATGGTCTACACTTATATAACGCTTTTATCTAAAGTGCTTTACACTGTGTCTCATTCACCCATTCACACACACACACTCACACACCAGTGGTAGCAGAGCTGCCATGCAAGGTGCTGACTTGCCACCGGGAGCAACACTGGGTTCAGTGTCTTGCCCAAGGACACTTCGGTATGTGGAGTCACGTGGGCCAGGAATCAAACCACCAACCCTACGATTAGTGGACAACCCTCTCTACCACCTGAGCCCAGCCGCCACAGCCATATTTATCAGAACTTAAATTTAAGTTTGCTTCACCTGAGGAAAAACTGGTAGCTCTAATCATGAGTTTGCTCCATGCTAAGTAAGGAATAAAACACTTAATTGTGTGCTGTTATAGTTACTGTTATTGTTACCACTCTGAAGTTGATTATTTTCCAATAACCGCACATCTTACACCATGACAATTTGTCAGGATTTCTTTATTAATTAAAGAAAGACATACCATAATTTTTCTTTTATTATCTATTTATAGTTACATTTAATGTTGTGGACATTAGTTCCTGTTCTTAACACTTGTGTTATAGCTGCTGTAAATAGTCATTCACTTACCAGCCTCTCATTGATGTTGATTAAAAAAAAAAAGGCAGTTTGTCATGTTACCAGGAAACTAGACAGCACAAAGTCCTTTGGCCTGAAGACTTTCCTGTTACTGACTGTTACAAAGCACTGGCAGTGGAGACTTCTTCCATAAATGTTAAATAAGCGATTCCTGAGAAAAAAACTTCACCATATTCATGATTATACGTTTTTCTTTTTTAACAATTTACGTTGAGCATCTACCATACACGTGTTATGACAGGTTACATAATGTATTGAAACGATCGCATTAATATAAACCTATTGTTTAGACTGCAGCCAGAACTATTGTCCAAGATGCTGTTATAGAAAATGAATGAACACTTTCTGTTTTATGATTTCATCAGCGCTGTGGTATAATGTGAAACAGAATCTAAGAAGAACTTTGTAACATTGGCCATTGTCTTCCAATTCCAGATATATTGGATGCCTTTGTCCAAAATAAGACTGCGAGCCTGATAGGGGTGGAAGGGGGTCACTCCATAGACAGCAGCATGGGAACGTTGCGCACCATGTATCAGTTAGGAGTCCGTTATCTGACTCTCACACACAGCTGCAACACACCCTGGTGAGTGGGAGGATCTCAGATATAAAAATTACTCTGTATAGGTTCCTCTAAACTATAAACAGATTGTGGTAAGAAGCAAGATTTTATCAAGCATAATAACCTTGGATTTAAACTGACTTCTACTTTAATTAATGGAACACTTCATGAAAGACATTTCTGTTCCGTACCCTAAACCACCGGTTTAAACACATGCATTAATAGGAATATCCCTGTAAAGGTTTATAGGAACAGGGTTTCCCTGAAACAGGACCACATTGTTGCATGAGAAAGGTTACATATGTGATGATGGGAATATCGTTATTCTCAAGAAATGTTGTTTAAATTTCCAGGGCGGATAACTGGCAGGTGGATACAGGCGTACATCCCGTGGAGCACAATGGCCTGAGTGACTTTGGCAAGGTTAGCACATCACCTTGATTTTCCGTTGAACTAACTGTTGATCAGCGCTTGGGTTGCGTTGATGGAAAATATACCTCTTTGTTTTTCTAAATTTATTATTAACTTTGTTGAGGAGCAACACTTCTTCCTATGATTTCAGAGTATGGCTGTAACACTTTTTCATTATACAGTATGTTAGACCTTAATGGGCATTAAGCTATGTTCCAGTCATGATTCAAGATCATCTAATGCTGTTATTCTGATTGTATTAAACATTTAAAAAAAAAAAAAAGTGAAACAATTTTTGGTTAAAAGATCTCAACAAGTTCCCTCTACTAGTGAATTTTATTTTATAGGTTTTTCTTTCTACTTACCCTTTAACAAGCATTTTATTTTTTACATATATATATATTTTTAAGCTGCTTTTATATATTTTTTAGATTTGATTTTGTTTGTATTTGTGGCATTTCAAATGTCTTTTTAAAATTATGATTATTATTTTATTATTAATTTTGTGATTAGCTATAACATTTTGTGGCACTTTATTTATTTATTACCTTTTTATTTTTTTAAATTTAATTACTAAATTTAAAAAAATTCTTTATTACTTAGCTATAATTTGTTCTACTTACATTTTATAGCACTTTATTTTTATCTTTTGCATTGAATTTTTCCATAGTTTTTAAAGGCAATAGTTTGTTCTACTCGCATTTAAATAGCAATTTAGGTTTTTATTTTACCTTTTTATTTTTATTTTACTGTTGTTTTTAGTGCGGCCTTTAAAATAATTATATAATTATATTTAGCTGTAGTTTGCTTTTACTCACATTTTATTACCACTTTGACTTTATTTTGCTATTGTTTTTAGCAGCAATAAAAACATCCTATTTAATTATTCAACTATACTCAAATTTTACAAGCAGTTTATTACTTAGCGTATTATTTTATTTTGTTATTTTATTTTGTTTCCTATAGACCTTTTCTACTTACATTTTTACCAGATTTATTTTTTACTTGTATTGTATATTAGTGTATCCCCCTTTTTTATTTTTTGACTACACGCTCCTCTTTGAATGATGCTTTATATCTGGAGGGTTGGGTATAAGTAAAATTTATTGCTAGTATTATGACAGGTGAAGCAACACTTATTAAAACTCTTTTCACAGCGACTGATTAGTGAAATGAACCACATAGGCATGCTGGTGGACCTGGCTCATGTGTCGGAAAAGGTCATGAACCAAGTGCTGGAGATCTCCAAAGCCCCCATCATCTTCAGCCACTCTTCTGCTTATAGCATCTGTAATCACAAGAGAAACGTCCCAGATTACATCCTTGAGAAAGTGGTGAGAGTCTTTAAGCTTGTGACATAGAAGATTTTATTATCATGCATGTGGTCGCTTCATCTGACACAGCAAAGATCAAGGTGGATGTTGTTGTTATTGTTTAACAACCAAGTTAATGGCAGTTCTTTGCAATTACCTGGCATTTACAATATGTTGGGATTTACAAAAGCCAGTCATTGTGGTGTCACTGCCTCTGGCTTTATGTCATTGTTCCAGAAAGCCAATAATGGGATTGTAATGGTAAATTTCTACAATGACTACGTCACTTGTAGCCCAGAGGCAAATCTCTCGCACGTGGCAGGTGAGTCAGACACACAGTGAGGATCTAACATACTGTATTTAAACTCACTACAAGAGGTTTAACACCACATGCTCTCTCTTTCCATGCAAAGATCACTTTGACCACATCAAGAAAGTGGCTGGTTCCAGCATAGTGGGTTTTGGTGGTGATTATGATGGTGTGACCAGGTAAGCATGAGTCAGGAGAGTTTCCTTTATGTTTAATGTTCAAGTCTGATCCGTGACCTGTATTTGGATGAGCCATAAAAAGAAGCGATGTGACGTTCCATCATAAAAAAATGGGGCTGATTGTGGGAAAAAAAGCAGGGCCACATAAAGACCTTTAGAGGGTCTGTATCGATACTTGTGTTATTTTCTTGTAATGACGTTATCGACTATGACTTGAGATTGGGTCTATTGTTGGCAGGCTGTTTGGTGTAATCTATACTCTTCCCATGAGTAAGAAACCCTGGTTGATGCACACTATTCATGTGTAGATTTGAATCTTACAAATTTGGTTACATGAGTGACTTATTAGATGTAACTATTAGCATAATAAACTCTATCAACATTCAAAATGATATGTCTGCTCACATATATTATTTAAACCTTATGTCTAAACTAATACTGCAGTCCTCTCCAAAACTATTGGAACGGCAAGGCCAATTTATTTGTTTGTGCTATACACAAAAGACATTTGGGTTTGAGATCAAAAGATGGATACGAGACGTGAGTTATGATTTCAGCTTTTATTTCCTGGTATTTACATCTAGATGTGTTAAACAACATAAAACATAGATCATGTATCAGATCACCCAATTTGTAGGCGAGCAAAAGTATAGAAACAGATAAACCAAAGTAAATAATACTTAATATTTGATTGCATATCGCTTGCTTGCAATAACTGCATCAAGCCTGTGATTCATTGACGTCACCGAATTTTTGGTTTCTTCATTTGAGATGCTTTTACAGGCTTTTACCGCAGTCTCTTTCAGCTGTTGTTTGTTTTAGGGGGTTTCTCCCTTCAGTCTGCTCATCAGGAGGTAAAATGCGGCTCAATTGGGTTAAGGTCTGGTGATTGACTAAAACCTTCCACTTTTTCCCCCTGATGAAGTCCTAATACAAAATGTGCTGTGTTCTATGTTGTTTAAGACATCTACATATAAATACCAGGAAATAAAAGCTGAAATTCTAAACTCTCTTCTCATATTCATATCTTGACTTCAAATCCAAATATCTTCAGTGTACAGCAAACAAATTAATTGGCTTTGCCATTCCAATAGTTCGGGAGGAGACTGTACATTGTTTCAAGATTTCCTTTATTGACATGGTGTTTATTTCTTTTGACATTTACTGGTCCAAATTTTACTATCCATGCAGTGTTGTCATCTAAAATATATAGTACAGAGGAGGGTGTACTTTCTTTTTCCCATGACTGTATCTGGTACAGAGGAGGGTTCCATGGTGGTACTGTGCAAAGCACTGCCAGCTTACAGGGTCCACAATTCGTTCCTGAGCTTGGTTTACCACGTGTGGAAATTCGCACGTTCGTATGTTCTCCTTGTGTCCACGTGTGTTTCTTCATGGCTCTACAGTTTCCTCCCAACAATAATGATAATGAGTCTTTATTGATCACATATACAGTAGCGCACAGTGAAATTGCTTTCTTAGCATACCCCAGCCTGTCAGGAAGCTGGTTTCAGAGCGCAGGGTCAGCCATGATACAGCGCCCCTGGAGCAGAGAGGGTTAAGGGCCTTGCTCAAGGGCCCAACAGTGGCAGCTTGGCAGTGTTGGGGCTTGAACCCCAGACTTTCCGATCAGTAACCCAAAGCCAAGCCACCACTGCCCAAGTATGTGTGCATGGTACCCTGTGATGGACTGACTACCACCTTGACTACCACCTCCGCCCTGTGTGCATGGAGTTTGCATGTTCTCCCCGTACTTCGGGGGTTTCCTCCGTGTACTCCGGTTTCCTCTTCCAGTCCAAACACATGCGTTGTAGGCTGATTGGCATTCCCAAATTGTCCGTGTGAGAATGGGTGTGTGAATGTGCCCTGTGATGAGTTGGCACCCCGTCCAGGGTGTCCCCTGCCTTATGCCCCAAGTCCTCTAGGATAGGCTCCAGGCTCATCTGTGACCCTGTGTTGGATAAATGGTACAGAAAATGGATGGATGAAATAAAACTCTTCCAGGTGCCATCACACCATCCCATTGATGATTGTTTTCCTGTAACAGCATGCCCTGTCTTGATGTACTACTTAGTAATATTTAGGATCCATAATTCTGATCAATACACATAAGCTCACACACACACACACACACACACACACACACACACACACACACACACACGTAAAATATACTTTTTTTATGCAGGTTACCAACTGGTCTGGAGGATGTATCCAAGTATCCTGACCTAGTAGCAGAACTGCTGAGACGTGGCTGGACAGATGATGAGGTCAAAGATGCTCTGGGAAGGAACCTGATTAGAGTGTTTAAAGCTGTTGAAATGGTAAGAACAGAGAACACACACTCATACTTGAACACATTTATTGTCCTGCATCAACACATTACTGCTTCCCTTCGCTGACTTCATATAGCTACCTTCATTGGATTGAAATCACTGACGCTTGCCTACAAAACTAAAGATCTACCTACTTGAAAAGAATGATCAAACTTTGCTCTGTACCACATTCTATATGAGCAATCAGTGCTGTAAATGTAAATATTATTATTATTCTGTCCATACATTTGTGCTGAGGTTTTTTTTTTTTTTTTTTTTATTCCGGAATTGTTGTGGCCAAAAATGCTTGCTTTTGCTGCAGCTTTTTTTTTTCTTCAAATTTTTTTAAAATCCTGGAAGGGCCGATTACTATATAATGCATGAGAGTTAGCATTTCTAATTCAATCAGTTAGCTTTGACAGCAGGACAGACAAAGTCAGTTATGCAGTGCAGGGGTGAAATGTAACAACACTCTGGACAGCAGTAGTCTAGACCAGGGGTTCCCAAACTTTTCCAGGTCAAGGCCCCCCAAATGGCATTAACATTTGACCGAGGCCCCCCTTTTGCAAGATGTCTTTAAAACACATTAAAAATACAGACTTCTGAATATATCCCCCTTTTAAAAATTTTTTTTATTAATAATTACATCTTACATCTTTACATTACATTACATTAGGAATTGATTGTGTGTGTATGGTTGTCTAAGAGTGAGAATTTCTTTTTCACACCAAATTATTGCGGCCCCCACTTTGAAAACCACTGGTCTAAACATCAACTTCCTGTGTGTTGGACATGCCACAAACAAATAACTCTTCCAAATATTTTGTCATGTAAACCCTATGCAGTTTTCGTGAGCATACACTTTTTACGTTCTTAAGACTATGTGAGCCCTTCATGGAAATTACAAACTTACATAAACATTTATAAAAACAAATTCCTATAGGCTTCCGCAGTTGAATTGAGTGTTTTGATCGAATTTGATGTCAAGTTGAGTCAGATGAGAGATTTTGCTGACACAAGGTTGGGTTAGTTCACTTTTCATGTTGATTTACATTGTTGGTGAATGACTTTGTGTCTCGGTGTACTCTGAATAGTAACTATGTAGTCTGTGGTCTACGAACATAGCACTAGAAACCAGAGAAAAAACACCCTAGTGTTTTGCACTTCCTGCCAGGTGCTAACTCAGTAATCCTATTGTCTAAGCATTAAGACTGTCAGCAATTCTGCTGTGCTTTTGTGTGGTGCTGCACACAGGAAGAGCACTACATTGCATAAAAAGCTAAATACATCCACATAAACTCAGGGTGCCATTAATGCTGCAACTCTATCAGTAAATCAGTGAAACAATCGTGTGTGAAAATTCATGAATTGTGGAAGAATTAATCTTGAGAAAAATCACGTGAATATAAAATAGATGAATCATACGTAATCAATTATATGTGAAAATTAAATGAATTGTGAAAAAAATGAATCATAAAAGTTGTTTTGCACTTGTTGTATTATCCATGTGATAATGAGTGACCTGACATTTCAGTACTACGTTTTTTGGTTTTGAGTGTGTGTTTTTTTTTGTTTTTTGTTTCATTTTGAGGTATTGATTGTGCTTCTTAACCTGGTGAATTATATTTTTCCCTTTGTAAATGTTGCATTTTGCTGTATGTTCGCCATGTTTGTCTCCTAACTACTTTTATTTAAATGTCATACTTTACAGGACTCATATATATGTATATATATATATCTCATATATCATAGTCATGATACTTTACTCATATATATATATATAAAAATTAAACTAAAATGAATCTTGTGTAAAAATGTGCAAAGCATAAAATGCGAAGTGTCTAAAACGCACAAGTGTTGATGTGACTTTTCTGTTAAAAGTAGAATCAGAGCCTCTCTTAATCCCAAACCTACTGACTCATCATTTGCAATAACAGGTACGAGACAGCCTGAACAGCACGGCTCCTGATGACATCCCCATCCCTCTAGAGCAAGTCCAGAACCCCTGCAGGACAGATCATGGCTATCCTGCTCAGCCCAACGCTGCAGCCATGCCATCTCACAGCTCATTGATGTTATTATTAACACTAATCTTGTATTCACTGAGTGCCAAGTTTGTATAATTGTACACCTACAGCATTCATGTAAGTCCAGAAAGTTCACTTACCAGTATGTAACCCTGCAGAACCTGTTTCTGGTTAATTAAAGGTGCACTAGTCAATTAAAAAAAATCTTACTGGAAAAAAATAACTTGGAAAATATGTAGATCATTTTGGGAAACTTGTGATCCACCTGTCAGTCTTTATATACACACCCATTTACTCCTCCCCATCTCAGTCTAATCTGAAAGGAAAAACATGGTGGAACCCAGTCAGGTCCAAGCATAGCCAGATATTTTTACTGTGAGTAATAAAACACACTGTGCTTCATGTATCTATCACGCTATCTATCCATCCATCTATACAGTTTCTGTACCGCTTATCCTACACAGGGTCACGGGGAAGCCTGGAGCCTATCCCAGGGGACTCGGAGGACACCCTGGCCAGGTTACAACCCAATGCTGGGCACAGTCACACACACTCACACACCCATTCACACACTATGGACAATTTTGAGATGCCAATCAGCCTACAATGCATGTCTTTGGACTGGGAAGGAAACCAGAGTACCCAGAGGAACCCCCTGAAGCACAATGAGAACATACAGACACAATCTATATAAATCATTGAATTGTTTAAATGGGAGTCTTTACATAATAATTCAAAATGTGTGTAATGCTAGCAGGTACTGTGTTCAACTAAAACTCACAACTCTGACTAGAAAAACAAAACCAAGAAAACACCCCGTCAACTTGCAATCTAAACTGTTCTCCTCAACCTTGCGTTTAGGACATGACCTCAAATGTAGGTGGTCAATTCGATTCATCCCAGTGACTCGATTCTTTTGATTCCAAAAAGATGCGTTCAGGTTCAGATTCATTCACTGATTCGTTCAGTGACCCTATCTGTAACATCATTTCACCAGTAGGTGGCGCCAGTGGGTGTCTTTTTAGATATTATGAGTCTCACGGCACGTTTACATGCACATCAAATTCCGTTTAAGGTCTATATTTGGGTGGCAGCCATATTCCGTATACGTTTATGTTCCGTATACGTTCCGTATATGTTTACAGTGCCCTCCACTAATATTGGCACCCTTGGTAAATATGAGTAAAGAAGGCTGTGAATAATGGTCTTTATTGTTTAAACTTCTGATCTTTTGTTAAAAAAAAATCACAAAAATACTCTCATGGATATCAAACAATTGCAAACACAACACAGGCTTATCAAAAAAAAAAAAAACTTTGTTAAATATACTGTAGGTACACAACAATGATTGCCACTCCTATGAATTCATATGAGGAAAATATATTTGAAGTATATTCCCTTTGATATTTAATTTTTTTTTTTTAGTACACCTGGGTGACTAGGAACAGGAAATTGTTCAACCATGACTTCCTGTTTCACAGGGATATAAATATGAGGGAACACATAGGCTTATGCGTATTCATAACAATGAGTAAGACTGTGATAGAGCTGTGATGTGCAGCAAAAGGTTGTTGAGCTTCACAAAATGGGAAGTGGCTATAAGAAAATAGCACAAACATTGAAAATGCCCAATTCTACCATCAGGGCAATAATTAAGAAGTTCCAGTCAACTGGAAATGTTATGAATCAGCCTGGAATTGGACGTGTGTCTATATCATCTCAATGCACTGTGAAGAAGATGGTTCGAATGACCAAAAAATCTGCAAGGATCACAGCTGGAGAATTGCAGTTAGTTGCGTCTTGTGGTCTGAAAGTCTCCAAAACTACAATCTGAAGTCACCTACATCACCACACGTTGTTTGGTAGTGTTTCAAGAAAAATGCCTCTACTCTCATCAGATCCCTTGCCATGTATTATCCAACCTCATCAGGCATTAAAGGAGAAGACTAAGAGAGGTAACACAAAGTATTGACTAAAAGGGTGCCAATAATTGTTGCACATCTACATTTAACAAAGGGGTTTTTTTTTTGTTTGTTTTTTTTTGCAATTGTTTGATATCCAGGAGAGCAGAGTATTATTGTGTTCAAAAGGTTAAACAATAAAGACAGTTTTCCCCAGTCTTCTTTGCTCATATTTAAAAAGTGCCAATATTAGTGGAGGGCACTGTACATGCGTACAGGCATTGAATATTCATGTATACATGGTTGTTATAAGTATACCTGAGTTGCCATTCCTAAATACCTAGCCTACAGCTAAGCATCTGTTAGTACCCACAATTCCTTATGGACTGAACATAGGCATATCTCCTTTCAGTGGATTTTCTGAATAAGATAAGGTTTTTACATGCAACCAATTTACAGTTAAAACAGGCATATTCCAGGGGTGAGAATCAGAATTTGGGGAATGGCAATCAAACTGCAGCATTTACATGATTCAATACTAATCAGAATATTGCCAAATTCCGATTAATATTGGAAAATTGATGTGCACGTAAACGTATTCGTTGTTTCATTCACTCGGTGGATTCATTTAAAAACACCAAGGAACAAGTTTTAATATTGGGATCAAAATTAGCATCTCCAATCAGCAAAGAGAAGGTCTGCACGTTCGTGCTTCGGGGGTTCCTCCAGATACATTTTTTCCTCTTTTTTTGCTGATTGGCAAAAGATGCTGGAGGGAGATATAAAGTGTGGCACACAAGTAATTAGAGAATATTTATATCACATTCAGAAATCACTATTTAATCATTTTCATTCCTAAAGGATCATATGTGAAGCCTAAATGTTTTATATCACTTCACCTTCTTTGTTTTGTCCTAAGGGTATTCAAAACATTTACACTCAATTATAAGATGGTGTCTAGCAGAAGTCAGGTTGTTACCACAGTAGTTTCAGTTTTGATTTAAATAGGGAATTATTTTAGTCTGAAATACTTAATGCAGCAATATCTGCACTATAGGCCTACTGTATTCTGCTATTAATACATTTATATATATATATATATATATATATATATATATATATATATATATATATATATATATATATATATATCAGTCTATTGATTGAGTCAGAGTGAAAAACAAAAACAAACTTTTTATATATATATATATATATATATATATATATATATATATATATATATATATATATATATATAAAGTTTGTTTTTGTTTTTCACTCTGACTCAATCAATAGACTGATATTTCCACATACAGTATCTCCTGCTCACGATTATGGATTCAAAATTATCATAAATATTAAGAATCTCTCCCATTTTCTCCAAAGAAATATATGATCGATTTAGGCATAATTATAATGCAATGTCTCCCCTTAGTGGAAATCTGATGAACATCTCAAATCAAAGCTGGAAACTGAATCACTGTGTTGCTTCTCAATATCATGGTGTCCTCAAACGTTTGTTCTCAATTTTGTATGAGATTTCATTTGATATGATAATCAAAGAAATATATGGGATGAATACTGGGTATGTAATAAAAGCATTCAAAAAGCTTTGCAGCTTTTTGAATGCTTTTATTAAAGCTGAGCAACAATTATGCTGAGCAACAATATTGAGTTTACAAATTTCACAATTCACGATAGAGAGCAGGTTATTCTCTCTCGCTTTCTCTCTCTCTCTCTCTATATATATATATATATATATATATATATATATATATATATATATATATATATATATATATCTTGTTCTCCCTCGCTCTTATTTTAAAGACATGTTTGAGAGACAATATCAAAGACTTTTATTCTCTGATTTTATCATTTGCACATTATGTCATTACTAGTGTTGTACAGTATTGCCTACTATCCAGGTACGGAATGGGCTATTCTTTGCCTAATCTCTCCATTGATTATTTAACAGTGGACTTTAAGCTCGAGGAGGAGGAGGGAAAGAGACAAAACACAGAAAGCTAACACACACCATGTAGTCTTCACCCTTAGTAAAGAAACACAAAATGTATTATATTTCTCGGCCTACTTTGTTTTGTTTCAAGAGTATGCAAAACATCTTTTGCACTCAGTAGGGAAATGTAGTCTTGCAGCAGGCAGGATGCCAGTATGCCACAGCAGTTTCAGTTTTGATTGAAATAGGAGGAGGTATTTTAGACCGAAATTCTCAATTCAACAATAAGATCAATGCATTCTGCTATGAATATAATATTATTAACTTAAAAAAATTCTATTTGATTTTCACTCTGACTCAATTATTAGACTAATATCTTTACATGAAGTATCTCAAGTATCTTTAGTGTCCCCGAGGGGCAAATATAGCCATTAGACTAACAATAATAAAAAGAAACAAAACAAACAACACTCAAACAAATAAGAAAGTATTGCAATAATTACAACGTAAAAGGCAGGTTAGATTATTTAGAAAACCAGTAGCCGCTGGGACAAAAGAGTTTTTAAACCTATTTGTCCTACATGTTGGCTGATTGTAGCTATGGCCTGACGGAAGCAATTTAAAATCCTCAGACTGGACATGGATGGAAACAGTCAGAATTGATTGGACCTTCTTCAATGTCCTGACCTTGTACAAATGAGTTAAATCATTCAAGGTCGTACCTGCAATTCTGCTGCACACCTTAATCATACTCTGCAATCTATTTTTGTTTTAGAAACTTTGAAGCTTGAGATAAAAGTACATGCGCTAGTGGGCTTTCCTGCGTACAGCATCCACAGGAGACTCAAAGGACAACTTATCATCAATTTCAATGCCAAGATATTTATATTGCCACACAACCTCAATCGCCTGGTCAGTGATCACAACAGGTGAGATGACCGTAGGATTCTTCCTAAAATCTATTGTCATCTCTTTAGTTTTAGACACATTAATGTCCAAAAAAAGACGACTTGCACCATGGCCATTACAGGTCCATGCTCAGGATCATCACTGCTGAGGAGAGACACGATCATTGAATGGTTGGGAAATTTGATATGATACTAATATGATGCCTCTCATATTGGCTTTGGCAGTCATTAGTGTACAGCGCAAATAAAAGTGGTGAAAGGACACACCCCTGGGGCGATCTGGTGGAGGAAAAAGACATGTTATGACACAGTTAACCTTCACATATTGTGATATTCAGGTTAAGAAGTCCACCAGCCAACAAATCAGGCCATGATCAATATTGTGGATACTTCCTAGCCTTCCTGCTTAAATATGAGGCTGGACACAATTAAAAGCTGAGGAAAAATCAATAAAAACAAATCTTATGTAGTGGGGTGTGTGTCGTGGTTAAAACGTCACCCTTATTAACTACATGGCCAACGGGTGCTCTCCCTACCACAGTATAAGTGGTTGTTTATGTCTCCTAGAATGTGTCACGGTTGAAAACACGCCCCTTCCTTTCGTTGCTATGGACTTCAGAGGTATCTTTATTGCTTAGCTGTTCGATGTTAGCATTGTCCATTTACCATGCGATTTACTTGTTTGTGTGACGTTGGGCTACCAAGACTGTGTGCAGGTGTGATGTGCTGCTCACAATCAGTGCGGTGTGCCGTCAAGGCTCCCAAATGTGTAGCATGGTAGTTTAACGTAGCTCCGGTTGGAGCGCCAGCTGTTGCCGTCACAACTATTAAAGAAGCTATCATGATTTTCGTATGTAGCATGGTGAGTATCATGTCATCGGGTCACGGTAGGTAAATCGTTTAGTTCTGTTACTCGAGCTAAACTATCTTGCATGCTTTCCAAACTGAGGTTGTAACACCTGTTTGTTCTTAGGGTCCTCGATTTTGCATGCGTTAAGGCGGGCCGAGTGAGATGTGGTCATCTCGGTATAGCGCCTCCTCCTCACTCGTGGAGCCACGTCGCTGCTTTGGGGCTGCTTGATTGTTTGGTTTTGCTGCTTTGGGGCTGCCTCATTCTGTTTGGTTTTGCTGCTTGTTTTGATTTGTTTTTATTGTTTTATGTTCTGTTTAGTTTTGTTATTTTGCATTGTGTTGGTTACTGTCACTGAGATCAGTTCTCTATAATTCAACTGTGTTGTAACAGTCTTTCAGTTATGCTGATACTGCTATGTGGTAGTAGTGGTTTTGGTCAGCTTTGGTAAACTTGCTACCTGTAATCAGTTTGAGTGTGGGGTTATCTGTGTTTTTGTGACAGTAAGTTTTGTTTTGTTTTGTTTTGTTTTATTTATTTCTTTATTTTTTTTGTCTGCTTTGAGCATATTGTAACTGACTTTGTCTTTTTGTTTTCTCCTTGTAGGAGCTGAGTGCTTCCTGAGGCTGGGGGGAGTTCTTTGCTGCACTTTAGGCTTGACTCAATTAAGGGTCGTTATTATTGTTGTGTTTATTTGCAGTGAATTTGGTGGGTATGATTCTGTACGGCTGATTCTGATTCGGTATGATTCTGTACGGTTTTTTGTACGGCTGGTGCTGTTGTACTAGCCTGCCCCTCATACAGGAAGCCTCCGTCCTCATATGATTGTTAACTTCCTCTTGTGATTGTTTTATTTGACCAATGCCTGACTGCATTGGATGTTGTTTCTTTTAAAATAATTCTTGGCCAGTCTTTTTAACTTCAAAATAAAATGTATTTTTGTATGGAAACACATGCCTGTTCTAAGTGGAATGTACTTGCGTGTCTTTTATTTGGGTTATTTTCCCCGTTTTCTCGGGGTGGCGTAGTTGGTACAAAACGAAACATATGAGCCACATGGAGCGTGGTTGTTGCGAAAAACTAGCCACATTGCTACACGTGGCGTGGTCGGCAGGATTTACGAGGATACGAGCTACACTGCTACACTTACAAAAGTCTTTGTGACAGAATTATGTTTAAAATGGTGCCAGTCGCATCATCCACACCCCTACTTGGCATATAGGAACGGGTCCAAGTTTGAATGCGCTGTATTCATAAGCACGTCCTTCACAATCTTCTCAAATGATTTCATAATCAAGGAGGTAAGCGCTACAGGCCTGTAATCATTTATTGACTTTGGAACGTTAGGTTTTTGACACCGGTACGATGATGGAATCCTTCCAGAGGCAAGGGACCCTATGGAGGTCGAGTGACAATGTAAAGATAAAACAAAATATCTGTTAATTGTTCAGCATGAGTTTTAAGAATGCAACCTCCAATGCCATCAGGTCCTGGACTCTTCCTTTCCTTTACACCATGAAAAAGTTTCAAAATCTTGCCCCTTTCAACATGTACATTATTGTGCCTAATAACATTTTTTAAAAACAGTTCCTTATTAAAATTCTGAGCATTTAAACGATTATAAAACATGTTCTGTTCATTAGAAAGATCAAGATCCCGCTTGCCATCAAGGGAAATTTCACTTTTCCTAGACTGTATTCCCATCATCGACTTCACCTCCTCCTATGCAGGGCATGAGTTACCAGTAATGAGCATATACTCAACTTTATCCTTGTAGTTACACTTAGCAAGCTTAAGTTCTTTTTTTTAACTTGTTTCCATAATTCCCTGAACAAAGTCACATTACACTGATTAAAACTATTATTTCACTGAATAATAGTGCTTTTGACAGATTTGGAAACCCATGACAAACAAAGTTATTGACTCCCATAAGAAGGAACCAATTCTGAATCAACAGCTGAAACGAGTCGTTAGTGATTCCAGACTTTACTTCCTGTACTAACCTACGTAGGTTTGTAATAAAAAGCCCCGCCTCTGGTCTTCATCAGCTGCTCGCTGACTGACGGAGCTGAAACTCGTTACGAGGGGTAAAAGACAACAACAGCGTAGTTCGCTGTACTGTTTGCAGCAGTGATTTCTCAATTGCCCATGGTGGGTTAAATGACTGTAAAAGACATGCTGAGGTGAGTTTAATAGGTGTCATTCATTCATTAGCACAGCTAACGTTATTTTAACTAGCTGCTATAAGAACTACTGTATTGACGTCTAGGTGATGAGGCCAAACTCCCTGTAGTCATGTGTAAAATAGTTATTGAATATAAAAATGACTTCATGAGTGGAATAATTCAGTAATATAATATAATACAAAACAGTGTAAGTACATATTTTATTGTTACATTTTTTGCATATACCAGAAAAGCTATTTTCATTAGCATGTGTAAATAATTAAATGTCATATCCTTGTTCATACATGTTTGGTGGCCATTTCCCTGAAATTAGTTTTTTGCAGGTTGGAATGTCTGCCTTTGGGTGAATATAAACAAGCATAACAAACAACTGTAGAAACTCCCTTGGTAAATTAAAAGAATAATAAATAAATAAAAGGGTCATATTTTTGATTAATGTTTAAAAAGTGAACAGTTGAGTGTGGTTAATCGTTTTATTATTATTATTATTATTATTATTATTATTATTATTATTATTATTTCCTGTAATTGAAAGACATTTGAATTTACTGCTTGACCATTCAACAATCATTGACTGAATAACAATGATTAGTAGGCAAATACTTGTCCACAATTAACCAGTGCTTCAGCAACTCAGCTTCAACCCTAGCCTTTATGTTCACCTTTTTTCCCCTCCATTTGAAGTTGTAGAAGGTCCATCTCCATGTCACTTTCTCTAATTTGCCTTTAATGATATATTGCCTTTGCAGGAAGCTTCTTGGCAGGAAGACAGAATGATAATTCAGTATAATTTATATTATAAATGCCTGCAATACATACACAGACCAGATATTTTTAATTAGGACAAAATGTTTACACTGCCAAGATTCTGTGAAGAGGTAGATGGACCCTCCTCTCTACAGGAATCATCAGCCCTAATCTTTAAGGGGACAATGACAAAGTTTTAATAACTACACAACCTTAAAAATTTGAATGCATTATGTGTTATACCTCTGTGGGCCTCCCAGCATCTTCATTTAGTATCTCTGTTACAGCTCAGGTGGTCTCTTCATCTTCATCCTACAGTGCAAATTACTAATGATGTCTGGTCTAGCAAACAGAAACAATACCTGAAGACAATAATCACTTTCAACTGTGGCAGGATGTGCTGTTGCAGGAGGCTCAGTTAATACAATGTGTCCATCAGCAACTGTAAGAAAATAAAATCATGTAGTTTCTCAAACAAATACAACCAATATACAAAGGAACATCTAGTAGGGGCACTACAATTAAGATTACAGTACACACCACATGCAGTAAAATAAAATAAACATGCATTATACACAAGTGAAACATTGGCAATAAAGAGTTCTTTTAAAATTCCTTCTTTTTTTTTTTTAAAGACCGTCGCAGTGTTTTCATTTTGATTGTTTATGGATAAATCACTTAAAACTGACTGTCTGATGAACTGCCCCTTGGAACTGCCTCCTTGATTAAGGGACAGTGCCAGCTCTTCAGCCAGAGTGAGTAAAGTGCTGGTGGTCCCCCACCCATTTTATGTGCCTCTGCCTTTTTCCTGTGGCTATATAGAACAGAGAGAAATGTTATTATAGAAGGCTGGGCCAATGACTTGGGTTACAATTTAAGAAGTTTATAAAATATCTTTTTTTGTGTGTTTCATTTTTATTTTGTGCCAGTTCTTCTGTGTCCAGAAGGATTACACCTGATCAAATATAAAGCCTGTTATATTATTAGTACAATGTACAATGTTAAGACAGTCATGGAGGACTAAAGGTACAGGCAGGTCTATTAAATGTTACAGCATGGGTCTAAAAGGATCAATGCTTTATTTAGCATCATAATGAAAGGAAACTTTTCAGATCTATATGAACTTAAAAATTCACGCATTTACTCGATCCATTACTGTCCGAAACAGCAGTTACTTTTTTTGTATAAATGGCTTATATTCCTCATATGCATGCATCAAAACCTCTAACTCTTTTTCCTCTAAACCCTGGGTTTCCATGTTGACTCCTGAAATTGGCGATACACTGATAATGTCTTTATGTACTCACAATTCACACGCATTAACTCTGAGTTTCCAATTGGATGTTGATTGAACTTACTCCTAACCGATGTTCTGGAACAGACATACTCCGAGTAAGCAAGGTTTGGGTTAATCAACCGAGAGTTCAGGGTTTATGTGACGTTAAGTTAACACCTGCTTTCTGGAATACGTCCCAGTTGATTTGGCAGTCTACAGCAAACAAAGAAGTTTGAGGCACCTTTCTTGTCTTTGTTGTCCTGCGCCTGAAAAACTTTTCACTGCTCTCCTTTGACTCCTTCTTGACTTTATCACTTTATATCCTTGTTAATATTTGTTACTGTAGATAAAAGGGCTAGTGCAGGTGACAAATGACACCCTGCTGAGAGAGCAGCGTATGGTGCTTACTTACTGTCAAGATAAAGGATGTTATTCTTTTATATGTTATTAAAGCCAAGTACATGTGCTTTCATCATGCTGTAAAAGTCCTCCAAGGCAAATTTACTGCATCAGACAGTGTGAAATCTGAAAATATTTACAGAAACCTCGCAAATTACAATGAGCACAGTGGGATAGACTGGATTAGGAGAGGGCTTGAGCTTTGCTCTCCGAGCTGGAGGCTCTTTGCTGTCTTCCCACCCGCCCCATTGATATCGCCACCCATCCCCCCCACCATCCCCCGGCTGAGGACAATGCTCGGCTTCTGTGTTCCCCTGGGGCTGTTGCTTGGCTTCTGGTTCTGCTGAGGATGTCACTGTGCCTCTGTGTCTTGCTCAGGGTGTTGCTCCACTGCATGGTCCTATTATGGCTATCGCCCGCTCTGCCCTCCCTAGCTGGTGAATTTCCCCTTCCTATCCACCCCTGTTGGTGGCACAGTGCTGCTCCCTTACTCAGCTGGGGATATCGCTCCACCTCCCGTCTCGGCTGGGGACGCCACTCTCCGCCCTTGTTTGGCTGAGGATGTCCCCTCCACCCTCAGGCCTAGCAGTTGTAGTCACAATGCCAATCCTCCTCTGCCCCCGGTCTCAAGGTTCAAGGTGGTCGTCACTCTGCCCGCTCTCGCAATGGTCATCACTCCCCCTAATGTGAAATGTGAGTCTTACCACAATAGACTTATCTGATGAAAATTCACTGTGGATTATCTCTAGAGAATGCAAGCATCTGATCTGCAAGTAAGACAAAACTAGCGTGTGAGTTAGCTACCAAGGCATGAAGCTCATTTTAGAAACTTGTTGGGTGTTTTTCCAGTTTCAGCTCATCATCTGATGTCTACTACAAACTAACACAGGTTGATTAGAATAGAAAAATACATCTTTTCTTATCCATTTATGTCTTTCCAACCACAATAAAACATAGCCTTTTGCAAAAAGCTGACATATAATTGTCATGCAATCTGCCAAATTCCAGGATGGCAGAACTTATTGTGACTGCTTTTGTATAGTATACAACTTATGTCCTTTAGCAACAACTCTGCTGTAACAAGGAACGTTACTGGAGGACTTTTTTTTTTATTTTTTAAACCAACAGTGTTCACCTTGGGACATTATTCTGCATTAGAGCCTTTTCCTTGAGTAAGCTCACGGGAAATCTGTTTGCATTTCTGCATGTGCTGGCACTCTGTTTACTGCATTGCTGATAACTCATTATATAATTTTATTATACAGCTTATTGTGGACGGTATGCTGATCATGTCTACTTTGCTGCATATCTGCTGTTTCTACTTGCGCTATTTACCTTATTTTTTTACTGTTTATCCCGTTTATAATCTTACTGAATACTTACTTTATTACTCTTGATTATTACTTACTAAAACACTATTATGTCGCTGCTGCTGTAATGTGTGAATATCTATCTATCTGTCTATTTGTCTATCTATCTATTGCGTGACATTAGACAATTGTGTATCGTGTTGTGGTTTTGTTTTATACAAATTTTACAATAAAAGCTCAGTCAATTTGTATGTTATCCAAATGCAAGAGATTACTTTCATTGACGTGACGGAGCATTTAATTTGCATAAGATATATTTCATTGGATATGTGCTCTCATTTGATATTTCTATAATAACGTAGTAGGTTTGGTTAGAAACCTGCTGAGAGTAGAACTAATTAAAGAGAATATATAACATGAACCTGGCATATAACTAGAGAGGTTGGTTGACATTAACTCATCCTGCAATTGTGACATAGATAATCTAGAGTGTAAAACATAGTATGTGCAATAGATAAGCTAGAAATCCTAGACACTTACTCCACCCAACTGCTGCCGACCGCGGACTGCTACCGCGATTCTTATTCATGACATTATGAAATAGCTGAAGGATTCCTCCATTCATATCCACACAGGCCACTCAAGTGCTTGTTCAGTCTCTTTTCATTTTGAGACGGGACTACTGCAACTCATTCCTGGCAGGTCTGCTTCTGTATGCCATGTCATCTCTGGGAGTTTTTTCTTGCCACCGTCACCTCCGGATTGATCATTAGGATCAAGGTCTAGAGATACACCCAGATTTATGTCATGACAAACAGTATGTCTACAATCATGCTATACATATTAAATTTAATCTATGTAGTGCATTCAACTTAATAAAGGTTAAGTCAGTATAATTGTAATCCACTGAAGATTTACTGTATATGTTTTCCTGAGGGTTAATTCATGAGACCATTTCAGTTCATACAACGGGTCATCAGTTTAAATAATTATTAAATATTCATATGTTGGCAAACACTTTGAAAATTTTAAGTTTTGCAATAATTACTATGTTTAGTAAATTCATATTGTGTTAAAAAGCAAAATGTTTATAAGTTTAAAATGAGTGCATCTGATTGTGTGTGTGTGTGTGTGTGTGTGTGTGTGTGTGTGTGTGTGTGTGTGTGTGCGTGTATCCTGTTATGGGGGAGTTCTCGTGATATGCTTCATGATTGCTATGATTGTGAAGCATTGTGTGTTGAGGAATTACTGATAAACATACTCGCTTACAGGTGTCTAAAACTCACATTTGCACACAAATGTATAATATTGTTTCTAAATGCATTCAGCTAAATATTGTGTGTTGTGGTAATGTATAAATTGCATAATGTATAAATTGCAACTTCTGGGTTGAATACAATATAAAGCCATAATGGCTTTATAAAGCTAACGGCTAAAAAAGCATGCGGTTGGGGCACACAACATACAACACAAATGTGTATGTGAGATGATTAAATGTAAACAGTTGGGTTTATTCTGTGTGTTATTCTGTTTGGTTTCTAAAAGGTAAATGTGTGATTATATTGTTATATGTGTTTTAAATGAGAGGCAAACTTATGAATACGGGGCGTGTAAATGTTTTAACGTAGCATTCATGCTTCCTCAAGTACGTACTCGGGTTATTTCACTCCGTGAAACTTGGCGCATTACTTGGAGAAAGTGTATTTAAATAAGTGATTGATGCATTTGTTGTGTGCAATAATTGTTGATTTATTGCCACATTCATTCTCTGTAAAGCTATGATTGTGAAGCATCACGTCATGAGTAATTACTGATAAACATACTTCCTTACAGCGGTACTACATTGAGTTTCTCAATAGCTGGCTGTCATTTGAAGGTCTTTATATTCAGATGATAATGTTTCATGGCAATAGGAATAGGATCGTATTGATTTTAAGAAGGAAATGGGGTATGTAATGGGAAACCTAATATACCAGTGATATTCATTGCATTTGTAAAAACACTAAAATATACATAAGTGCAATGATTCGTTCATTTATCAAAGGTTTGCCCAACTGTCTTCTCTAGAGTTAAACTTGTTTTCTCTAAACACATAAGCAATGCGTACTATAGGGATTTGGGATCCTGCACGATGAAAAGTTGTGTGAACAGGAGATTTTTACTTTCATGCAGGTGCAAACAAGAAGTCAGATATAAAGACTGCAGGATAAAGAAAGACAACATTCATTAACATGAATGCGAATGACGCAATAACATTGATGCATTTAAAGAGTTCATTCATTCATCCTTAGTAACTGCCTGGTTAGGGCCATGATGTTGGGTCAGGTCGAATTGTGGTTCCAGAAGCACCAGTGCCACCTCCTCCAGAACTAGTAGGGCAGTAGGAGCCTCTGATGTAGTGTCTCTGCCTGATGTAAGCAATTAGTTGGTGCATGATGTTGATGATGATTTGGGTCCCATGGCTACATTTGTGTTTCTCCCCCCGAGCCAGTCTAGGGATGGTATTGGAGCTATACAAAGAACGAGACAAGCTACAGCGGGACAACATTCTGTTGTTGTCACCTTCTTCCACAAGCAGTGGAAAATGTAAGGGATGCAGCATTCATTCCAGGGTCTTTATCTACTATTAGTTCTAGGTTGTTTAGACCTCGGGACTGATACCAGTGGTTTCTAACCCATCGTCGGGGCGACGATACAAAAATAGGGGGTAGAATGGACAATACAGGACAGGCTGTGGTTCAGGACACAAAACACAATGTTCAGGCTGTTTGTAAGTCAGTGTTTAGGGCTTTCTCTGCTTAGAACAAGACATTTTGGTTTCATGCCTCCTAGTATGTTGGTTAGAAATGTGTTAAGGCCGTTTTATAGGTATATTTCAAGTCTAAAAACAGTAGTTCAGATTTTTAGCACATACCTGATGAAATTGGGTGCCTTCAAATCCTGGTGGGATTCGACATCTGTTTTTTTTTCTTTTCTTTTCTTTTCTTTTATTATTATGATGGAAAGTGGAGTATGGAAGGATATTGTGGAATGTGTCACGATCTCCCCTGCAGATGGAACGCGACGTGCACAGAGAGCAGGAGGGTGCGCGTATGCATGCGCTGCGAGTGCCCATGGACAGTGGTGACTTTGTTTACATTGGACATGTGCACTTGTTTTGGTTTCTGTTCTGTCTCCTCACGGTGGAAATGCAAGGGTGTGTCTTGATTGTTTCCACCTGCCTGAGTTCTGGTTTATTACGTTTGTTATTTAAACCCGTCTGTGCTGTGCACTCCGTGCAGTATCGTATGAAGGTAGATGTATTTACGTTTAACGAAACTAGTCTACGGATATGTATGTGTTAGCTAACATGATGATAAGCGGTCGAGTTCTTGTGTCTTGTTCCTGTTTTCTGCTTCATGCCTCGTTTCATGTTTAGACCTCTTTTCATGTTTAGACCGTGTACCTTTTGTTTGTCTATTGACCTTGTGTTCGAGAAATAAAGACTTTCATCTGCAATTGCTTCCGCTTCCAAGTCCCGATTCGTAACAGAATGTATGTAGATGTTCTAATATTAGTAGCATTTAACGCTTTAACACGGTTGTTCAGATTATTATAAATGTATTGAATTACCTCATGCGTCACACGATTGTGAACAAGTTTATCTCTTGTGGTCATAGTGTCAATGTCTTAACATTCTGACAATTATTGGTAATGTGAGTTGAGTGAATATGTCATTTAAATTTTTATAGTCTTTTTGGAATGTCTGCTGTAATCTGTCTTCAGTCAACCTGATTTGTACTTCTTATTCCTGTCAAAAAGGTATGTTGTGTTTGTGTTCATTTTGTTATAAATATTAATTAATGGTATTTAGCAATTTATGTTGTTTTCCTGTTGTCACGTTTCATGACGTAACGGAGATAAGGTAGGATGCAAGTGCAGTATGAACAGTTTTACTGAGAGATACGCAGGCAGGTAAATCCAGAACATGATCCAAAAATGTAATCCAGTAACATGCAAAGTTCAGACGATCGGCAAACAGGCATAAATGAGGCAAGGCAGCAATCAAAGTCGTGGTCATGGGATACAGGGTCGATATACCAAACATGAAACATAAACATCAGCGAGGGACTGGTAGCGGAGAAACCAGCGTGAACTTAACAAACGAACCTAAACATGAAACATGACATGAACTATGACCATGAATCTAAAAATTAAACATGAAACTATGGACTGTGACTTTGGTTATCTATCGTAAGGACTCTAAACTAATCTATTATAACTCAATGTTCCGTCCCGTGTGCTGGGAGGTGCGCGGTATATATACACAAACATAATCAGCGTTGTAATGGCTGACGGCTGAGGGCAATTCAGACACACATGAAACAACAATGACAGAACGGGGAGGAGACATAACAGAAACATAAACAAATGCACAAGTTGAAATGTCACGATTGTCAACAAGGGAAAAGCAGGTGCTCGCGCATCTGCACGTGCACGTGTGCTCACATGCTCTACAGCGCGCTGCTTAAAGGGGAACTCGTGACACCTGTTATTTTCTACAGTTTATTGTCCTGTACTAGTACACTGCATTATTAATTACAGGTATACTGTTACGGTTTTAATGTTGTATACTGTTACTGTGTGTTTTATATGAGTAATATGAGCTCAGCTGTATGGCAGCACATTCGAGTGTCCCTGCTGTAGTCTTTTGTGAATGTCTGTAGTAATCTGTCTTCAGCCAACCTGATTTGTATTTCTTTTTTCTGTCAAAAAGATCAATCAAAGTAGAAAGAACCCCACATGTGAGTGTGTCTTTCCACATCCATTACACATAGTAAAGCCTTAACTTGCATCTGTGGATGCAGCTGTGAATGGTGTTGACTGACAAAGGTTTACCAAAGTATTCCCGAGCTCATGTCAGGATCTCCATTACAGATTCATAACGATTTCTAAAGAGAGTGATGCCTGAGGGATCGGAGATTCAGAAGTGGTTTTGGACTTGGACACCCTGTGGAAATGCAAGGGTGTGTCTTGATTGTTTCCACCTGCCTGAGTTCTGGTTTATTACATTTGTTATTTAAACCCCTCTTTGCTGTGCACTTCGTGCAGTATCGTATGAAGGTAGATGTATTTACATTTAACGAAACTAGTCTATGGATATGTATGTGTTAGCTAACATGATGATAAGCGGTCGATTTCTTGTGTCCTGTTCCTGTTTTCTGCTTCATGCCTCGTTTCATGTTTAGACCTCTTTTCATGTTTAGACCGTGTACCTTTTGTTTGTCTATTGACCTTGTGTTCGAGAAATAAAGACTTTCATCTGCAATTGCTTCCGCTTCCAAGTCCCGATTCGTAACAGAATGTATGTAGATGTTCTAATATTAGTAGCTGGTGGGAGAGTTTAAAGCTACTCTTTCATTATTTCATCCTTAATGGATAATTGTTTTTTTTTTGTTTGTTTTTTTAACTGTCCTTTGATAGGAGATCCTTACTTATTGTGAAGTTTACTACTGTGAACTAAAGAAAAATGGTTCATTGGTGATACTCCCCTGGTCATGCATTTATTTTATATAATTTGGTAGGGGTGGATGTACAGTAATAGGGTTAAAAAAAAATGAACATTTATTTAAAAAGTTTTGATGTGTGAATTCCATAAAATAAGGCATTTGTCCCTTCTCTCGCAGATTCGAATGTCCCTGCTGTAGGTATGTACGGTTATTCGCGCTCTAACGACTTAACAAATTAATTGAGATAATGATATGTTTTAAGTGAATCTTTTCGACTCAATTGCTTGCATACATGTATTTGAACGTATATATAATGCATTTAACGCTTTAACACGGTTGTTCAGATTATTATAAATGTATTGAATTACCTCATGCGTCACACGATTGTGAACAAGTTTATCTCTTGTGGTCATCGTGTCAGTGTCTTAACATTCTGACAATTATTGGTAATGTGAGTTGAGTGAATATGTCATTTAAATTTTCATCCCTTACACATAGTAAAGCCTTGCATCTGTGGATGCAGTTGTGAATGGTGTTGACTGACAAAGGTTTATCAAAGTATTCCCGAGCTCATGTCAGGATATCCATTACAGATTCATAACGATTTATCTTTGGGTAATGTTGTTCTCAGAGTGTTGGCTTATTCGCTGACGCATCTGTTGGCAGATCAGCGAGCCTCAACCCATCCTTGCTCTTGAAGGACTAGGCCGGATTAGACGATTGCCTCACCTGTTTCACATCACCTTCTTATTTCAACTTGTCACATAGCTATTAGTCCTAAATTTCCCCTGTCCCAACTTTTTTGGAATGTGTTGCATGTATCAGTTTCAAAATAAACGTTTATCTTCAGAAACCTATGCAGTTGATCAGGTAAAACATCAAATACCTTGTCTTTATACGTTTTTTTTTTGTTTAAATACAAGTCAAAGTACATTTACAAATCACTCCTCTTTGTTTTTAATAACATTTTCCATACTGTCCCAACTTTTTCAGAATATATTCTGAGATTCTTTGTGCCTCACACTGTTTTACATTGTTGGACTTTAGACAAGGAGATGAACAACTTCCTGTAAGAAACATTAATGTGGCCAGAAATTATTAGAGCTTTAATAACTACATAATAACCATTAATAGTAGTTGCTATTATCTGAGGAGGCTGAGATGTTCTGTAATAACTATATAATAACAGTGATTATACCACAGCTGTTTTAAGTTCTTGATTCTAATTGGTCAGTTGTTTTATTAGCATTTTCCATACAGTCCAAACTTTTTTGGAATTTGGGTTGCATGTCTAAGAAACAATGTGCAAAATGTTTGTACAAGTACCTTGTAATATGCTCTAGATATCAGTTTTTGTTCTAAGGAGCTAGGACGATCCTGAGCTGAGATATTGAGATCTCTGTAAACAAAATTATAATGAAAACAAAAACTGGTTTTGCAATGCCAATACATAGAGGTAATCACTCAAAAAAGATTAGGATAATTAAAAATGGTTGAGCAACCTGCATTGCACAACTTGACATGGAATAACCCTATGTTGATTTAGTATCTCATTATTTTGAATTAAGTTGTTATTTTGACTTAGTATGTCATAATTCTGACTTAGCAAGTCAATGTTTTGACTTACCACATCATTATTCTGATTTTAACATTTAAGTTTTATATTTTGTAAATCGTTTTATTGACTTCGTATTTTCCATCCATCCATCAATTTTCTATACTGCTTACCCTTCAGGGTTACAGGGAGCATGGAGCCTATCCCAGGAGGCCAATCCATAGCAGGGCACACTCACACATTCACACACCCATTCACACACTACGGACACTTGGGACATGCCAATCAGCCTACCATGCATGTCTTTGGACTGGGGGAGGAAACCGGAACACCTGGAGGAAACCCCCGCTGCATGGGGAGAACCTGCAAAAGCAGCACAAACATGGCAGCGGAGGGAATCAAACCCCCAACCCTTGGCAGTGTGAGGCATCCATCCATCCAGCCATCCATCCATCCATTTTTCATAAAGCCCAAGTATTTGGGGAAATGATTATTATATCTGCTTTCGTTTCCATTATCAGAAATGTTCAAAGAAAGAATGTTATTGTGCACATCAGTGCCAGTCACGCCACAGCTCTGGCTCACAACTAAGTAACCTCAGATTATACAATATTTTCTTTCTCCCTGGCTCAATAATCATGGGTGGTTTGGATCTGGATCAAGTTCATAATCTAAAAAACTTGCTTGACAATAAAGGATCTTAGCTTTCATCTCTTTATCCTATACAAATCTCTAAAAAAACAAAAAAACCAGTCGGCTCACTTGCATGCTCCATTACAAAGCCATATTTATGGCAGTATCGGCAGTCTGTTTTTATAAGCCCCTGCATCGAGACATTTGAGAAGGATTGTGAGGGCAAGGAAACATTGGCACTCTTGGATGTTGCCCATTGTGTCACAGCATTCTCATGTGTTGGAGTTACTTGATATGGTCCAGGTAGGTTGTCACAGCACATGTAACCTGAGAGCGAGGGCAGGCAATCAGGAAAGGAAATCAGGCCCAAACTAATAGATAAACAAAGATGTCTTTGTGAACTACAATTGTTCAGTGAAATATGACACTGAGCAAAAAATAATAATAATAATAATAATAATTATTATTATTATTATTATTATGCAAAAACAAACAAAAACAAAAAAGGGTCAAATAGGAGAAAAGTTTAAAATAAACTAATTGTTCATGAAATAAATGTTGCAGTATATATGAAATACAGTGTTGTGTAATATGTGCAGATTGGGGACTGTAGTGAGTATATGGAGACATGCAAAGTCTGAACGTAACCTTGGGGTCTGAACTTGGGGTCATGAAAGGGCCTAAGTTAAGGATGGGAACACAGGAGATTTTTACCAGCCATTATTTTTATTGTATTTCTATGCATAAATGTATCCGAACCTGATATAGGGATAAATCAATTAATACTATTTAATGTTAAATAATTACAGTTCCACTTTTTACAGTTCCACGCCCATTTTATATCAAACCACAGCACTGCTTCATCCAATATACAGTCTTGTTTATTAAAGTGGCCTTAATAATGAACACTGGCAGCACACAGTGCAGCTATTTAAAATATAATTAAGAGTATTTTGGGGGGATATGGTTTGTGAAAAACACTACAAATTAAAATAAATAAATAAAAGAATACAATATTCATGCTATATACTACAGGGTATTCCCACAATCAAAATTAGCACATGGGCTATATTTTAGTGGGTAGCCTGCTGCAGCAGTGCTTTAACAGTCAAATGTGTGTATTTACAGTATATATACACTGTTCAGCCATAACATTAAAACCACTGACAGGTGAAATTAATAACATTGATTATCTTGTTACAGTGGCATCTGTCAAGGGGTGGGATATACAGTAGTAGGCAAAAAGTGAATGGTCAGTTCTTGAAGTTGATGTGTTGGAACTAGGAAAAATGGGGATCTGTATGATTTTGACAAGGGCCAAATTGTCATTGCTAGATGGCTGGGTCAGAGCATCTCCAAAACAACAGGTCTTGTGAGGTGTTCCTGGTATGCAGTTGTTAGTACATACCAAAAGTTGTCCAAGGAAGGACAACCGGTGAATCGGTGATAGGGTCATGGGCACCCACGCTCATTGATGCGCGTGGGGAGCGAAGACTAGCCGGTCTACTCCGATCCCACAGATGAGCTATTGTAGCACAAACTGTTGGCTATGATAGAAAGGTTTCAGAACACACAGTGCATATGCAGCTTGCTGCGTATGGGGCTGCATAAATACAGCCCGGTCAGAATGCTCATGCTGATCCCTGTCCACCGCCAAAAGCGCCTACAATGGGCAGATGAGCATCGGAACTGGATCGTGGAACAATGGAAGAAGATGGAATTGTCTGATGAATCACATTTGTAGACAGCCAGGCGCGATATGGGATGCACTATGGGAAGAAGGCAAGCCGACAGAGGCAGTGTGCTGCTCTGGGCAATGTTCTTCTGGGAGGTCTGGGTCCATTCATGTGGATGTTACTTTGGCACATACCAACTACCTAAACATTGTTGCAGACCAAGTACACGGTATTCTCTAATCACAGTGGCCTCTTTCAGTAGGATAATGCACCCTGCCACACTGCAAAAATTGTTCAGGAATGGTTTGAGGAACATGCCAAATTTTTGGCCTCCAAATTCCCCAGATCTCAATCTGATCGAGCATCTTGGGATGTGCTGGACAAACAAATCTGATTAATCGAGGCCTCACCTCACAACTTACAGGACTTAAAGGATCTGCTGTTAAAGTCTTGATACCAGATACCACAGCACACCTTCTGAGGTCTTGTGGAGTCCATGCCTCGACAGGTCAGAGCTGTTTTGGCAGCACAAGGGGGGCCTACACAATAATGTTATGGCTGATCAGTGTAGCTATTGACTGGCATATATAGTATACTCCGATTGAAGACATTTTGAATTTTGAGATGAAAGCAGATCCACAAATTATAGTACTGGAGCTCAACTCGCTTGCTGTTTACAAAAACCAAAATTGGACCCTTGACTTTCATTCCCTGGTATTGTATATTCCCCTGAATATTCCAGCTATTAGCAGTGATTTGTATACTGTACAACTGGAGGAACTCCAAATATCCTATACACAGCAAAGGGTCCTGATATGTCACATGTTCACATACTATAATCTCTCCAGAAGAGATAATCTGTCTGTTAATCCCTGATACTCTTTATTCTTTACAAGCCAAGCAAAATTATACCCAACATATTTCAACATCTATCTAGCGCATCAACTTGAAAGTTAAAAAAAATTAAGCAAGTAATTAACCAAATATAAATAGATGAATATTTAGTTAATGATTGTATCCCATTTGTCATTACAGGTGCATCTAAAAAAAAAAAAATAGAACATTGTGGAAAAGTTCTTTTTTTTTCCATAATTCAAAAAGTGGACCTTTTATATATTCTAGATTCATTAAACATAAAGTGAAATATTTCAAGCCTTCTTTTTTTTTTTATCTTAATCTTGATGATTACGGCTTACAGCTCATGGAAATCAAAAATCCAGTATCTCAAAATATTAGAATACTTTCTTATCCTTAAAGGCATTGTATTAGAGTGGGGATTATTCGGGGAGCTATTTAGCTAAAAGATATATGCATCTGATACAAATTCTACACCAAAGATAAATGAGATGATAACCATTCACCACCATCCAACTAAATTAATTAAATGCTTCTTCTTTCACAAGAAATAAAGCTAAACTTTCATAAATCCTGATTCCGTTTTGTCCGTATTAAATTATAGCAGATTCTTTTACCATATCACTCCTTGGTTAGTTGGACTTCTATTGTGCCCGAAGTTGTCATTTGACATATCTGACCTCTCATAAGACATTTGCATAAGATTTCCCACCAGTTCTGTCCTGACACCCAAGACACAGTGCTGACTGTGAATTACTATTATCGGATTGTCAAGGACGACTCAAGGCAGAAACGTATATTTATAAAGTCATTTTTCTTTCCTAACTCAGTAAACATGTTTTTCTTTCTATAACATAAGATAGCAGTAATTTATATACTTTACAAGTTAAGGAAATCCAAATGCCCATAGGAAAGTGTCCTCAAATGTTACCAGGATTATTGTTAATCCCCAATACCCATTATTCTCCAGATCAGGAGCAAAGCAACATTAGATCTAGAGTATTACCATTACAGTTCCATTATCAAATAAAATAAACAAGTAATTTAACAAATATACATTATACTTTGATAAACTCTGTTGTTATGCTCTAACTGGAAGATTGTTGGATTTTTAAATACTGTACACTTCCTGGTCACTTTTCTGGTTCTCATTGCAGGTTTACAGTTACACTTAATGTCATCTTTTTCTCTAGCTTTGATCAGTTTCAGTTTTATAGCACCACTACATACAGTCATGTGAAAAAATAAGTACACCCCATGGCAACTGTTGGCTTTTTTTTGACATATTTGGACAAGCAAACAGTTGATCCTCTTTGAAACAGTGCCTATTAATAAATCTGATACACTCTCTCAAATGACACATAAAATAGACATTTTGTAGTAATTTTCAGAATTTAAATGAACAAAAAACAGATCGCTCACATGGAAAAGGTAAGTACACCCTTACATCAAATTCATAAAAGTAGAATTAGGTGTTCAGGATTAGGTGTCATTGATCAGAACCTGCTTAGTGAGTGCAGGTGGAAACTGTTTTATTTATACCCCTTTCACATCTAGTGTCTGGTGTTCCCTTTTATTATTGAGGTGTGTGGTGTCATCATGCCGTCCCGGCAAATTCATCCCAAAAGCAGACCGTCTGATACAAAAAGAAGTCTTGAAGAACTCTGGAGGGGACTCTGTGGTGGGTCAGTTCTGCTGATTTGGACAACAGGATATTGACAGCACCGACTCCTTAGTGGGTTGGCTCCCCCCGTGGGGTCTGGAGAGGGTTTTTTTTCTGAAGAGATTGTCCAGTTGGTTGGCCCGGTGGAGTTGGAGGGTGACATGTAGGCCACATGCATGCTGGTCTCAGTCGTGAAGATGCATCAGAATGCTGGGTCCTGGCTGCAGTGCCCTACTGTCCTGCACTAATGTCCTACTCTGATTCCCCCCGAATGGTGGCCCCTCCCCGTATCTCCCCGGTATGCCTCCTCCCTTTGTTTATTTATTTATTAATTCTTTTACTTTTTCTTTTTTTATTTTATCTTATTTTTTATTCCCCGTAGTTTGTTATATTATATTTACATTTTTTATGTATATAAAAAAATTTTTTTTTTCTTTTTTTCTCCCCTCCCTTTATTCTACAGCTGGCCTTACATATATATTTACATACATACTGAATAGAGATGTACACACACAACACAACCTCACACCTACACGTCACATAATCACATACAATACCTGTTTTGTTTGTTTTTGGATTATTGTTTTGTTTGTCCTGTATTTATGTTGTTGTACGCACAAACTTTATTCTAATAATAAAAATACATTTAAAAAAAAAAAGATACAGAAAAAAAAGAAGTCTCCAAGAACCCTAAAATTTCATCACAGGATCTGTTAGTAGGTCTTTCAATTGTTAGTGTCAAAGTGCATGCTTCTACAATCAGAAAGAGGTTTCACAAATTTGACCTGTGTGGGAGGCGTGCCAAGAAAAAGCCTTTGTAAGACTACAGTTTACCAATGAGCACATAGGCAAAGACAAGGCCTTTTGGAATAATGTGCTCTGGACAGATGAATCAAAGATAGAATTGTTTGGCCACAGTAACAGCAGACATGTTTGGCGCAGACCAAAGACAGCTTTTCAGGAGAAGCACCAACCAACTGTGAAGCACGGTAGTGGAAATGTTATGGTTTGGGGTTGCATTACTGCCTCAGGGACTGGACAGCTTGCATTCATTGGTTTAATGCGGTGGACTTAATTTTTCATATGAATGTAATTTAAAGGGAGAAAAAAAAGGTTTTTAGAAGATATTGCTTTTGTCGCTTGGGTCCCATTAGAAGGAATTAAATACAAAGTTCTTCTGACTTGTAGCCTTCACCCTATGAGGAAAAATTCCTATCTTAGTTTGTGTGGTTTGGATGGTTGCATGAGCGCTCAGTGGATAGTTGGATGAGCATGGAAATTCTGAAAATAATATGCTATGATCTTTGCAGTCACCAGATCTTCACGTTATGAACACCTATTTGAGAGATTATGAAGAATAGCATTCATTGCTCCAGTAGCAATCCATTGACATGTAGAATCCCTACCAAGGTAAACTGAAGCTTTTCTAGTGGCTTGTAGTTACTCCCAATCTATGTTGGGTTTGCATTTACTTTATCACTATGCATAGAGTATACAGTATACTATACACACACACACACACACAAACACACACACACACACACACACACACTATGTGTGTGTGTGTGTGTGTGTGTGTGTGTAGGCCTATAATATAAGATATAATGTTTTAATTTTAAAAAAATTGTAAAACAATACAATTAGGAAACAAAATATTAAGTTACCTCATTGAAAACTGATTTTAAGCACCTTTAAAACATTTTATCACACAAAGACATTTGAGCACACACACACGCGCGCGCGCGCGCAGGACTGATAAAACACATCGTCGGTCTTATTCCGTGGCTTGAAGAGAGAGTGTGTATATATATATATAATTTTTTTTTTTTCTTCCCGGGTTTACCAAGGCCTTCCTGCTGATGTTGATGGGATTGGCGGATTACTTCTTGCATCGTGAACAGAAACACCAGGAGTCAGCACGCGCTGTGGCGCATGAACACACCGGCGCTTAACTGCAGCAGCTCGGAGATGCTGCACAGCAGCGCGCGCGGCTCCACTTATTAACGCGTTTGACGGGACAGGAACTGTGTCTCCAGCCATCCAAGAGAGTATTTATAACAAGAATGTGAGCTGTTATAAGTGATGGAAGTCTAACATCTCTTCTTCGTTATTCGATGTTGGAAGTGAGTGATGGTGCGCTCGTGCTGAGGAGTGACGTTTTTTGGGAGGAAAGCGCACCATATAAGTACATCAGGTAAGTGCCAAAGAGAGCGGTTGTATTTAGAGGGGTTTTGGAGAGAGGTGGGAGGTTGGACTGGCTGTGTGGTGGTGGAGATATTTGAATAAACAAATTTGGGAGAAAGAAAGAAATATGAGATTAAACTGATTAAACTGTTTTCCATATATAGCTTCCAGTTGTGTAAACAGTTCCGCCTGTCTTGCTGTGGTGATGGAAAAAACTGTCCCCAAAGATTACTCCTGGTAGTTACTGAACTCACTCTCTCTCTCTCTCTCTCTCTCTCTCTCTCTCTCTCTCTCTCTCTCTCTGGTGCCTTGCCAACAGTTTTATAGATCCGTTTGGGAATGGTTTCATATCAAAAAGTTTTTTTGTCCACACTAAAAAAGCAGAGACAATAACACTTGCCCAACCCAATAGATGGGGCTGTAATAGAATATTGCTCTTAGTCCCAAAGACCCTTCAGTTTCATATTGTGTTTTGCATACATTAAATACGCTGTTTATTAGGAACAGATGTACACCTGCAGTTATCCAATCAGCCAGTTATTCAATCATTTGGCAGCAGCAAGATACATTAAATCATGCATATACAGTACAGGTTAAGCACTTCAGTTGATAACATCTGATATTAGAATGGGGATACAATGTGATCTTAGAGACTTTGACAGTAGCATGGTTGTTGGTGCCAGATGGACTGGTTTAAGAATGTTTCTAAAACTGCTGATCTCCTGGGATTTTCATGCACAACAGTTTCTAGAGTTTACACTGCATGGTGCAGAAGGATGTTTAAAAAAAAAATATATATATATATATATATATATATATATATATATATATATATATATATATATATATATATATATATATAATTGATTGGCTGGTGGATGACTGCATGAATGAGGTGTACAGGTTTTCCTAATAAAGAGTGTATTTAATGCATGCAAAAACGCAATATGAAGAATATTGCATATTCTTCAGGCCTGTGACTATGCGTTTATTGTTCTCTGCTCTCTATTTCTCTTAATTATGTTTCTTTTCATTACAGATTCCCTCTTTATCAACTTTATTCACCATAAACACAGCTTCCACTGCAGCCCCTGCACTCGTATGGCCTGATGCCATCATGCCTATCATCAGCAATGCGAATGACTTTAGCAATTTCTCCATCAGCACAGATGACAGCAGCCTTGACCGTTTTTTTACCGAGATCCCTGAGACTGAGACCGTTAAAGGAGTGTACTTTCAGCGAGCCCAGCTACTACGTGACCCCTCTGCAATCGAAAATGTCGACCACAGCAAACTGGCCATCGTGAATGTTGGTGGGGATCGTTACACTTTTGCCTGGAGCACGTTGGATGACTTCCCACTCTCCCGTTTGGGCAAGCTACGTCACTGCAGCAGTCCCGAAGACATCGCCCGGCTGTGTGACGACTACGACGAGGTGAGCCATGAGTTCTTCTTCGATCGCAGTGCCACTGCCTTCCGCGTCATCCTCAACTTCCTGGCGGCAGGCAAGCTGAGACTGCTAAGGCAGGCGTGTGCGGTTTTTCTCTCAGACGAGCTTGCTTACTGGGGTATCGAGTCCACTGGGATGGAGCGCTGCTGCAGACGTGCTATGATCACCTCCGTGGAGGAGGTGGCTGAGAAGAAGCGGAAAGAGGAGGCTAGGAGGCAGAAGAGGCTGATGAAACAACCAACACGAGAGAAGGAGGAAGGGTGCCGTGGCGTCTTGAGCCGCCTCAGGGACATGGTGGATAACCCGCACTCTGGCTGGCTGGGAAAGAGCTTTGCCTGCGTCTCGGTGGCTATGATTGCTGTGACCGTGGTCAGCTTGTGCATCAGCACCATGCCTGATCTCAGAGAGGAAGAGAGCCGAGTAGGTGTATCAATAGGTCACAAGTTAAGTAGTAACAAGTACAATTGTATTGCCATTACAATAGTAAATAGCAGCAAGGGTGGAAAAAGTGCAGAGAAACATATCTACATTTAAACATACTCAAGTGTTCAAGAGTAAAAAGTAAGTGTTTTTAACCAATCAAAAGTTCGCTAAGAAGTCAGTCATAAGGAAAATATTCTGTTAACTCAGAAAAATCTAGAATTTAGCTTGCTGCTAAGATAACGTCTAATAACTCTTGTGAAATGAATGTTAAAGCATATTAGCAACAAAAACAAAACCTCTCTAGGTGGCAAATTTAACAAGCTAATTTACAAAACCTAACTACCTAGCTAATTTCACAAACTAAATTACAAAACCTAACTAGCCAGGGGCGTAGGAGCGATTTTGATTGGGGGTGTGGGGGGATTATAGCATGTGTGGGGGGGGGGCTGAAATTCTATCGGGGTTGAAGGTCATGCAGTGACAGAAGGTTGAGAATGCTCACTCTGGGGAGGGGAGATTATGAAGACTCGGGTGCACAGACAGAAAGATGGAGTATAATATAACTAGAACAAAAACTACTACATACCATAATGTAGCTAGCCACGGTACACAGTACAGTGCAGACATGGGTGCCATCCTGTGAGGATTGCTGTTTCTGTTGGTAGGTTAAAGCTACGAGTATGAGTTGGAGGCTATTTTGCTATAGAAAAAACATCCTATTGTCCAGTTTTCTTGCTGAATGGCAGTGTGACCTACTATGGCAGTTCTTGATGCAGCAGCACTACCCTACCATGGCGACGTTTTCCAGAATAATGACAGAAAATGAAAGCATGAGTTTCCAACTCACCAACAGTGGGAGCGATCCTCACACGATGGCGCCCCCATCCAAAACATCCAACATGGTGTGGCGTGAACTAGCTGACTAACTGGTAGCTATCCGCACAACTTACAAGCTCGTCCTCCTCAGTCGTTTCTATTCCTGTGACCTGCTGTTCATCCTCCTCTGTCCTCTTCCTCTTAAAACATTGTAGTATGCTCAACTCTGTGTAAACATTTTGACTAGCATTACCATTAAATCGTTTACGGACACGTAGCAATGGCGCATGCACACAATTTTGGTGTGCGCGCTAGCTTTCAAACTTGAGCATATTTGACAGTTTTACAGGTTACATAATTATTTCGATAGCAAAATTGTCATCGAAACCAGCAAACAATCAGCAATTTCATGGGCTGAAATAGCTACGATATCCTACCTCAAATACACAGTGGTAAATCTTCTATCTATACGGTAGTGTGCTCTAGAGCGCCTGAATGCTGTATCATAACCACAGGACGCGAGTTTTTTTTCCCCACGGATAGTCACGGAATATTTGAATCATCTCCAAATCATTGTGTAAGAGTAGCCACCCACCTCTCTGAAAATATATACCAGGTTTTGCTTGTTACCTTGCAGTAACAGACACTTTGCTCTCGTCAAGCTTGGCAACAGGTAAAGGGTTCAGCAAGCCCTAGCTACTCGAGTCTGACCCCCACGCTTATTATAGCGGAAGTTAGCTTTTTTAAAAAATGTATTATGTTTCTAAAAGTTGCAGAATGGATTAATTTGTAGACTGTCCGATTCGGAAATCCTCGGAGACAGGCAGGCAATACAAAATAAAATTTGAGATTAGAAAAAAATGGGATGGGGGGTGTTGTTGGACAGGACATGTAACCATCTAGCTAATTTAACAAGCTAATTTACAAAATGCATCTAGCTAGCTAATTTAATTAACAAGCTAATTTAACTAGCTAAGTTACAAACCTATTAGCTGACCTACCAAACATAAAGTTAACTTAACATACCTCTTTAGATTTGATGGTGAATTTTAAAGGCTGTTTTTAAAAAAAAAAATTATTTTATTATTATTTTTTCTTAACATGGGAGGCAAACGAGACACGGATTGGTAACTTTGGAGTACTGTAAGCAGGGACGTGCAGAAGAGGGTGTTCTGGGGGCTCGAGCCCCTGACCTTTTTCTAAGTTATTTAAAAGTGCCCCTCTCAACATTAATTAATAAACAATTATATTATGTAAAAAGCATTTGAATTCAAATTAACACGAGAGCGTGCGCAAAACAGGAACAAAATAATCACAAGAAAGTCCGAGAATTCTCCTATGTATTTGTCCGACTCGAGTCTGCAGTCTGATAGTCTCGTTGCATGCTGAAATCACTAGCTCGTCTGCTTTTTCATAATATTAGCAGCGTTTTATATGCTTATCGCCGATAGTTTTCAAATTGATTGAGAGGGAATGTATTGGTAAGTACTAGCTACTCAAGTTCGTTATATTTCCAGACATGCAAGTAACCTTGTTAGATTATATGTAAGTTATATAGTCAGTAAAGGCACGATGCCAAACAGACAGAGACAGCAGAAAATTAAAGAACAACTGAAGAAGGAGACAGCAAAAGGGACAGCTTCCTTATCAACATGGGTGAAAAAAGGTGAGCTAATATGAACAGATAGTTGCAAAGATAGTTGTAAAAAAGGCATCATATGTTTACAGCGAGTGATAGTCGGTGTTACACGGTGTTCTGTTTGGCCATACACAGATTACCCTTGCCCCTCCCCCTGCGGCACCGCCTCACTGGCATTTTGCTTTTTTATATAAATAAAAACCATTACTTTCAGTTGGAGAACGTTCAGCGGACGCTATAAACTGAAAGCGTCTGCTCCATTCAGCATGAGCTGCAGAGTCACAGCACAGAATAATAATAAACCCACTTTTCAACAATGCAAATATAGTTCTACTGTATACATGTAGTCATACATGTAGTAATAAATGTGGTAATACAAGTAATACATGTAGTAAATTTAGTCCTGTAGCCTAAGTGATATGAAAAATTTGTGATATAGGATCATTAAAATGTCAATTGATCTTTTTAAAATGAAATTTAGTAGGCAAAAATGACAAGCTTGAGGCTAAAAAGCCGGTTCAGCAGGAAGTGCTGCAGTTTTATGGAAATCAGACTGCTGCTGCCAAATGTAAATTTCATCACCAAATGGCTAATTTGACTACTTTAACTACTTTACTAACTTTCATTGAACTACATAGTCTTATCACCCTGGTAGACATTGTAAACAGACTGTGTGTGTCACATTTGATTTTTACAGTAGAACTACATTCACATTGTTGAAAAGTGGGTTTGTTATTATTCTGTGCTGTGACTCTGCAGCTCATGCTGAATGGAGCAGACGCTTTCAGTTTATAGCGTCCGCTGAACGTTCTCCAACTGAACTTAATAGTTTTTTATTTATGTCAAAAAGCAAAATGACAGTGAGGCGGTGCCGCAGGGGGAGGGGCAAGGATAATCTGTGTATGGCCAAACAGAACACCGTGTAACACCGACTATCACTCGCTGTAAACATATGATGCCTTTTTTACAACTATCTTTGCAACTATGTGTCTCATATTAGCTCACCTTTTTTCACCCATGTCGATAAGGAAGCTGTCCCTTTTGCTGCCTCCTTCTTCAGTTTTTCTGCTGTCTCTGTCTGTTTGGCATCGTGCCTTTACTGACTATATAACATACATATAATCTAACAAGGTTACTTGCATGTCTGGAAATATAAGAAACTTGAGTAGCTAGTACTTACCAATACATTCAATTCAATTCAATTTTATTTGTATAGCGCTTTTAACAATGGACATTGTCTTAAAGCAGCTTTACAATCCACTCTCAATCAATTTGAAAACTACCGGCGATAAGCATATAAAATGCTGCTAATATTACGAAAAGGTTAGCAGAAGCGCAAGTTGGTGTATGGAAGTATAATACTGCCAAATGTCCTCAAGGCAAAATGGCATGTTGAATTGCATAAATTGAATAAAGATATATTGCAATAACAATACTTGAATTTTTCTGCCCAGCAATTTGACACAAGTTGGATAGAGAAAAAGAAAAAAAAACCCACAGCAATAACAGTGCTTGAATTAGTTTCCTCTGCAGTTCATTGGGTTTGTATATTTTGATTGAAAACAAAATTTAAGCATTCAAAATTCAAAGCACACATATATACCTTCCTAAAATACAGTTCCAAAATATTCAGTTGTTCAAATACCATCTTCATTATTCGTCAGGTAATATTTCAACACGTTATTTTTCAACCTCATAAATTCGGACTGCGGAAATTCAGGTCTTAAAATCCGGGTCTTAAAATTCAAGTCTTCATATCCGGGTCTCACAGGAAGTACAATGGGTTGCAGATACATTTGTAACGTTACTATGGGCCGGCCACAAACTCTGGTGGTTGTGTGAGTAGTGGTGGGATTGTGCAGACAAACCTCAAGAGAAGATGAGCGGACTGAACCTTGCGGACTGGCATAAAGTTGGCTGACATTGGACGTTTGATATTCACAGATATGCGCAAATTAAGGGACCGTCTCTAAAGTTACATATGACATTGTTATACACGTTTCTAACTTCAGTAGCATTTGAAGGGAATGACTTGGTCATAAAACCAACTGGAAAGTGTTCATCTAGGTGTCAGCTATAACGCACACCTATCAAAAACTCTAAAAGGTGTGCATCATACCTGACACATACAGGAACACTTTCCAGTGTGACGGTTTTGTGACTGTAAGTCATTCTCTTCAAATGCTATCGAGCTTTAAACTATATATATATATATATATATATATATATATATATATATATATATATTGTGTATATGTCCATACGGTATAAAAACAACGCAATATTTAGATATGATTTGACAGTTTATTTAATTAAATATCAAAAATCTAAAAGGTGAGCATTATAGCTGACACCTAGATGAACACTTTACAGTTGGTTTTATGACCAAGTCATTCCCTTCAAATGCTATTGAAGTTAGAAACGTGTATACCAATGTCATATGTAACTTTAGAGACTGTCCCTTAATCCAACTTCATGCCAGTCTGCTAGGTTCATAAATTTCAACACATAAATAATGTTTTGAAATATTACCTGACGAATAATGAAGATGGTATTTGAACAACTGAATATTTTGGAACTGTGTTTTAGGAAGGTGAATACGTCTGCGTTGAATTTTGAATGCTGGAATTTTATTTTCAGTCAAAATATACAAACCCAGTGAATTGCAGAGGAAACTAATTCAAGCACTGTTATTGCTGTGTTTTGTTTTGTTTTTCAATTTGTGTCGAATTGCTGGGCAGAAAAATGCAGGTATTGTTATTGCGATATGTTTTCATTCAATTTATGTAATTCAACCTACCATTTTGCCTTGAAGACATTTCGCACTATTATACTTCCATATATAGTGGTCTCAGCATACCTGTCTGCCTGTTGAAGCAAGACGCATCGCGATTACTTCATGACAACGAGACTATCTGACTGCAGACTGGAGTCGGATAAAATAAATAAGAACATTCTCAGACTTTCTTTCGATTAATTTGCTCCTGTATTGTGCATGCTCTCGAGTTAATTTGAATTCACCAAATACATAATATAATTGTTTATTAATTAATGTTGAGAGGGGCACTTTTAAATAACGTAGAAAAAGAGCAGGGGCTCGAGCACCCAGAAAGCCCCCCCCCCCCCCCCCCCCCCACACACACACACACACACTTTTTTTCACTACGCAAGGTAGCATTTGGTTTCTTGCAAAATGTAATGACATAACCCTACATTTACTTGTAGACAATTGTAGGTTTAATCTTTCTCTACTGCATCGGTTGTGTGTGTGTTTGTGCATGTGTGTGCGTGCGTGCGTGCGTGTGTGTGTGTGTGTGTGTGTGTGTGATTTCCCCAGACGAGAACCGACATGTTTCCTTGTACAAAAACAACGCAACAAAAAATCCTGCTGACAGTAACCTCAGTGATGTAAGATCTCTAAGATCAGGAGTTCCAACAATAAGCGTTTAAAATACGTGAATACATAACATGTATTTAAAACTATTACATTTCAACTTAAATAATAAAAAATGTTGGACTGACAGAGAGATGAGAGAAAGGTTGATCAAAACTGCTCTAACCAAAGCACGAATGTAAAAGTTATTCTAGTTGTTCAATGCTTTTAGGAAACATTTTGCAGTATCTGTGAGTGATAAGTAGAAACTAAGGCACATTTGTGTTACAAGGATTAGGCTAAAAAAAAAAGGAACGTTGTCCCATCGATAATACGATAAAATAATCCAATATCACCCAGAAGAGGGTGGGTCCCTTTTTTGAGTCTGGTTCCTCTGCAGGTTTCTTCCTCAGGTCGTCTCCTCTGATTTGTTCATTAGGGATCTAAATCGACATTTTCTGTCAATTTCTGTAAAGCTGCCTTGTGTGCAAATGTCTGTTGTTAAAAGCGCTACACAACTCAAATTAGATTGAATAGATTTAGACTGAATGGTTCATGAAAGCTTCTACAAAAATACACGCTCCTCATAAATGTTTACTGACTCCGTCGTTACCCCTATACCTCCTCATATAAACAGTTTGTAGTAAGCAGGATCATTTCTTACTACAGGGAAATGTCAAAATGCTTGTTTGTAGTAATCATACTGTACAAACGATACAGGTGTGCTAAATGAAGGCTTAACCTTCTTCACAAACAGGGTGAATGTTCGCAGAGTTGTCAACAGATCTTCATCGTGGAGACCGTGTGCGTGGTCTGGTTTACCCTCGAGCTCACGCTACGCTTCCTGCAGGCCCGTAACAAGCTAGAATTTGCACGTGGGCCACTCAACATCATTGATGCCGTGGCCATTCTGCCGTACTACATTTCCCTGCTGGTGGATGAGAGAGATCTGAGACTGAGAGATCATACAAATGTTGGTGGAGGGTATTTGGATAAGCTGGGTCTGATTCTGAGGCTCATGCGTGCCCTGCGCATCCTGTACGTCATGCGGCTGGCGAGGCACTCGCTGGGTTTGCAGACTCTCGGTCTGACGGTGCAGAGGAGCATGCATGATTTCGGTCTTCTTCTACTTTTTGTGTGCGTGGCTGTCACATTGTTCTCGCCTATCATACACTTGGCTGAGAGCGAGCGCCACGGCTTCAGCAGCGTCCCTGCCTGCTATTGGTGGGCTATCATCTCTATGACCACGGTGGGTTACGGTGACATGGTCCCACGTACCATCCCTGGCCAGGTGGTGGCCTTCAGCAGCATCCTGAGCGGCATCCTCATCATGGCCTTCCCAGCTACATCGATTTTCCACGTGTTCTCACGCTCCTACCGTGAGCTGAGACAGGAAAATGAAATGATACGCAAAGATGAAAGAGTGGCCTTATTGGCCACGGAGGACGTCTGGATAGAATCAGAGAGGAACTCCTACTGTTGGACGCATGAATATCCCAACAAACTCCATGAGGGTGAGAATGTGGATAGGTCTAAAAAACCTGTTTTATTACCCACAGCGTGCTCGGACTTGCTCGGATCATAAATGCTGAAACTAGTGAGAATGGGGTTAGCACTAGCACTTGTTATGGTGTTCCTGGTGAGTGAATATTTGCCCACCAAAAACAGGAGACTCAGGGGAGGAGTTTTGGCTTTAAACATGTCGTTTTTTTGTTTGTTCTTGGCCTCATTTGCATATCATGACTTCTTAATGTTATGTAATGTAATGCTTATCTCCTTATATGTCTAAAATATTCTGACTGCACGTTTCAGAAAGAACTACTGCAACAATGTCATTGAATATTGGTAGACTGGTAAGAGTAACACAACAACTGCGATTTAGGATTAGACCATGCATTCTGCTTTTGGTTTATCACGGACATAATCTTCTTGAACTGAATTAACCTGAATTGTACCTTGGGCATGTATAGGTTTAATTTTCTACAACATCTGTCACAAAGAATCATTGCTCTCTGGCTTTCAGGGAGGATAAAAAAAAAATCACATATTTTGCACATGATTCCCATTCATTTCTAAATATACCCTGCCTTTTAATTTAAATCTGCTACGATTCATCTACAGATGTCTTCTAGATAAGATTATTATCACAAATTATCATCGTAATTGTTATGACTATATCATCCCTTGATGTTATTCTTCCACTGGGCATTGTATAGCTATCTAATTACATAAGTAATGCTTTTGCACAATACTCTCTTGAGGAGTTGCCCTTCATGCGTAAGTTAATTCCTGTGCTGGATAAGTACTGGCAAATAAAAGGGACTCTTATTCTGCTTATGTTTTACTTTAACGCTCATCCACCACCTTCCAGATTTATTTAATGAACAGTGAGTTCCAGGTTTGATGCATTGATTTAACAGCAGAAATAAAAGGAAAACAAAAATCAATAAAAGACAAACGAAGAGAGATTTCGGTTTCATGCGGTTTATGTCATACTACACTATCAGATATTATTTCAAAATGAAGTAATCTGAGATGAAGCCTCAATGAAGTATATTTAAAAACAATAAACTGTGACATCGGTTTCATGGAAGAACATGGATCCTTTGGTGCTATCTGCTTGTATGTTTTGTACTTTGTACTGTCATAAACTACACACACACACACACACACACACACACACACACACACACACAGAGTTTTGTTCTTGGAATTATTAAAGTACTTCCATTACACCTTTACATTTGGAGTAAAAAAATGTTGGAGTATTTTTTTATATTCTCCCAGGCTCATCATTTATAACTCTCATTCTAATCTGTTAATACAGCACCGTTAGCAACCTTAGCAAATAAAATTTCCTTGTTCAGCTGCAGGATGGGCAAGTCAAACCATGTATAGTACAGTGTTTCAGGTAAGTGGGCTGCCACATGTCACACCTCTCAGATATTCCATCCTTTGTTTACCTTTTTCAGTTAGTGGTTTCAAGTTTCATGAAGACTCAGAGATTATGAAGACTCCTTCTCTGCTAAGCCATGGCTATGCCCTTTGGAAACTACTTGAGATATCACCGGTTACAGAGTACAAATTACACCTTGGAAAAAGCACCTCCCACATCGGACACCTGAGTGCTTTAGACGAACTGCCTTTTGCGAGGTTTTCTTTGGAACTTCTTTGCTTTGGAATTAAGGCATTTCATTATAATCCTCCCTACCACCTATGCCTGAGCTGTGAAACTAGGAACACATGGACAGGGGGTGTGGCCAAATGAGTGACGCAGGTAACTTTTCAGTGTTTTATGGCCGTTTCTTTCTGTGGTAGTGCAAAAGCTTTCACTTGCATGAGGGCGCAAGACGGGCCAGATGACAGGAAATAAACTGCCGCTGTAGCAACGAGGGAAAAATGGAGAAGGACACCAGTAAAAGTGGAGAAATAAGGTACAGAATTTATCCTTAATCTATCCTTACTCTGTTAGGCTTGAATTATGATGGATGTGATCATTTGTATGCACACCTGTGTATGCGCAGTTGAAAAGAACAGCATGCAGTGTTTGATATATAGCTAATAGTATTGCTGAAATGAAAGAAATGAAATGGAGTGAAACACTGATTAAGAAATCTCTTTAATTGTTTAATTGATTAACAAAGTCACCAACTAATAAACATGAAGTGTCATAAAACCATCATTGTAAACTATTTCAATTTTCAGCTTAGATCTACTGGAAGTACCATCCGAATGTCGGTGTTCTCGTCTCCGAGCTGGCTTCCTTATACTTGTTGTCTCAGCTGTATTACTCTTCTACAACATGAACATACCTAAAGTGTCACAAGTTTGGTCTGAGACAGTTCAGAAGATATACAACAGTAAATACAACACTGCAGGAGCAGCTTCAAATGTTACCACCAATACATCTGCTCAACAATGGACAACAATGGTCTCGCCTTCTGCATTACCAGGTGAACAGTGTACAACTGAAACTTCATACCATGTGGCATATCCCTGTAAATATCATTACATTCTAAATGAATCAGAGAGGTGTCAGAATGACAAGCCCTTCTTGGTCTTGATGGTACCTGTGGCACCGAACAACAGGGCAGCTCGGGATGCCGTCCGCACCACCTGGGGGTCTGAGAAGATGGTTATGGATAAAAATGTGACCCTTTACTTTCTGCTTGGTCAGTCTGGACATGAAGGTAGAGAGGAGCTCCAGCAGAAGATCTTGCAGGAGAGCGAGGAACACCATGACATCATTCAGAGTGATTTCCTGGACAGCTATAAAAATCTCACCATCAAAACTATGGTGCTTATGGAATGGCTGACAGCCTACTGCCAAAATGCTGCCTATGCCATGAAGATTGACTCCGATATGTTCTTAAACGTGAACGCTTTAATGAATATGCTTCTCCAGGCGCCCAGGGAGAACTATATGACGGGACTTGTGGCCAGGGGAGCTATCGTTCTCAGAGACCCTAGATCCAAATGGTATCTGCCAAAAGATGCGTTTCCTGAAGACTTTTATCCACCTTACGCTCTGGGCTTGGGTTACGTGTTCTCCTTGGACCTTCCGAACAAGCTCATTGAAGGGTCGAAACATGTCAAAGCCGTCTACATTGAAGACGTATATTTAGGAATGTGCATGCGGTATGTGGGAATACCTTACACCATTCAGGCTGACCAGAGCCTCTTCAATGTCTTCCCTGTTCCTTACAACCGCTGTCGCTACTCAAAACTCATTGCTACAACAACACATAGCCTACAGGATCAAGTTAACGCTTGGAAAGACCTTAAGAGACCAGAACCTCCTTGTTAACATTGGATGAGTATATAATATGTTTTAGAAAGTCTGTATGGACAAATTGAGATGTGCTATATGAAGATGAAGGTGTGAGGAATAGTGAGCTTATGAAAGTATATAGAAGCAACATATTTTTAGGGTTTGTGTAAGAAAGGAAATAAGTGAAGGTGTAAAATTGGAATACAGCCATTATTTGAGTTTACTTGAGGACACTTGAGAAGGTGTATTAATATTTTTTTATATGTGAACCTTTGATCTAATATACAGAATGCATTCTTTATTTTGACCGGTGCCACTCCGAGAGATGTCTGATCAGTTGGTGTTTTGATGGTGGTCGTAGAGAGGTATGGTATTTTTTTTTTTATTTTTTTTTTTTATTAAAGACTCTGTGAGTACTGTTAAAGATTACCATGAAGCAATAAAAAAGCTCAGGATTTTACATATGCAAATTGTACGGTATAAATTTATATTTTGTATAAAAATTTACTTGCTACATTGAACATTTTATTTCATTCCAAAGACATCAAATCATCACCAGAAGAAATGTTGCCTCTCTTGACAGGTTAATGTTGAGAACCCTGGTGGAATTTTGTGACTGTGTGAAATAAGAAATAAGCTGCTTTATTTCATTGTATTTATTTATTAACCAACTACATTACTGAGAAATATAAACATTTTTAAATGTTTTTACCGGGCGAGCACCTAAATGAAAATCTTTAACCAGCTTCGGCAAATATTTTATTGAGGTGTGAGAGCAGGAGTGATGACGGTCTCTGTGGTGACATCATCACAGCCGCGCTACTCTGAACGCACTATGTGGACTGTTTATGTTCATGCTTTTTTATTTTACATTTAGTTCCACAAACCCCTTTGTACACCTAGGTTCATGTTTCCTTCGAAACGGTAGTTATGCTAAATTCAGCACAGGACCACAGATTTAGCTGTGTTTGGGTATATTCATGGATAGGTGCACATATGCACAGATATCAAAACTGGCTACTTCACACTCGGTCAGGTATTAGCATTCAATCCTGTATTAATCACTCAGAGACATGTTTGTTATCAGAAGGTATATATTTATCCAAGTCAATTACCATTTAAATCTCTGTATAATTATTTTGTTTGAAGAAGATACTTTAAGGCCTTGGTTGATTCAGGTTCTAATCAGACGCTTGTAAGGAGTCAATGTCAAGGGGAACATATGGTTGTCAGCCAGAACAAGTTAAGGGTACTCTGTATTCACGGGGATGCGAAAGAGTATCCTTCTGCAGACTACTGCTTTGCTGTGTTTAAATGTGCGATATAAATAAAATTTACTTGCTTATTTACTTACTAAAGAAAAAAAGACTAGGCAAATAGTCAACGCTCTTGTCCATCTCTTCTCAAGGGTAAGCATACCTAAGGAGATACTCATTGATCAGAGTACAAATTTTACATCCAAACAGATCAGAGAGGTGCATACACTCTTAGGCATATGGGACATTAAGACCACTCTGTACCACCCTCAGTCTGATGGTATGGTTGAAAGATGATGCTTCGCAAATTTGTGGCAGAGACCGGTTCGGACTGAGAACAGTGGCTGCCGTACCTTATGTTTGCTTAAGGTGAGGTACCACAGGCCTCAACTAGCTACTCTTCCTTTGAACTGCTTTATGATCATCAGGTTTGGGGACCCCTTGACGTATTGAAAGAGGCCTGGGAAGGGGGGAAACCAGAAAAGCAGGACATATGTATTGAAAAAGAGGACAAAGTTGGATGCTTTGACTGAACTGGTTCACACAAACATCGCTAAGGCACAGAAACAGCAGAAGCTATGGTACGACCGGTCGTCAAGGAAAAGGGTAGTTGAGCCAGGCCAGAAGGTATTACTCCTTCTTCCTAAATCAGATAGCGGACTGATAATTGGCAGGGACCATACGAGGTAGTGAGGAAGGTGAGCAACACCAATTATGAGATATGCATGCCAGACTGACAAAAGAAAACCCAGATCAACTTGCTAAAACCATGGAAAGAGATGCCAGCACCTGTGGTAGGCCAACTGGGCCTGTGCATGTCAAGGACAAAACAGCTGAGTTTCCAACAGCCCAGAGTTCTTCAAGCTTCCCTGACTTAAAACATCTTACAACAAAGCTGCAGAAAGATCTAGAGAAAAGGATGCCAGAGGGTCTGTTCAGTGAGAAAACAGGGAGAACCGAGGTGATACAGCACGACATACATCTCTTATCACCAGGCTCACTTCACCAAACATATTGTAGCGTTCTGGCATGACTCATCCCTGCCCTGACAAGAGAAGTTCAGTTCATGCTGGAACTTGTTGTGATAGAACCTTCAAAGAGCAAATAGTAGCTGCCCTGTAGACTGGAGAATTAAGATCGTGTTCATTTTGCTAAGCTTAATGCCATTTCTGCCTTTGATCCTGACCCCATGCCAAGGGTAGATGAACTTATTGAGCGTTTAGAGAAAGGCAAATATTTAAGCATGTTGGATCTGTGTAACGGTTATTGGCAGATCCCCATGACGGAGAGTGCTAAGGAGCTAAACGCTTTCAGAGTGCCCAGTGGATTATATCATTTCATGGTTATGCCCTTTGGTGTACATGGAGCAGCGGTAACTTTTCAAAGAAAGTTGTTCTACATTAATGTTTGTTATCAGAAGATAAATTCACCATTTAAATTAATTCACCATTTAAGTCTCTGTATAATCCGTTAAATCTCTCATGTTGATCTTACTTCTTCCTGCTCTTGATGGTGCCTAGATAGTGATGTGGTTAAACACATATACTTTAATAGTCTCAGTTTAAGCCAGTCTGCTTTGAGGAGGGGGGGTGCCGGTGTTGGGGGGCGGGGTTGAGAAGAAATAGTAGACTATGCTGCTGGAGTTAATTTGTTATGGTTAGAGTGACACTTAGCACTAGTTTATGTGTTCATAAATATTTTTTTTGTATTTCTCAAGACTTTAAAAAAAAATATTTTTCTTGTTGCTAAGCTTCTTATCTCATTATGCTTAATAAATAGCCATTTTATCGTACTAAGAGAAGAGGACGCAAGGAAATGGGACAACACCCGGAGCACACATTTCAAGCTGACTGGATGTGTTTGCAGCCAGACTTTTGTTTTTGTACTTTGTGTTCGTAACATCTACAAACACAATGTGCTATTTTTTTTACCTCATACTTATGATATTGAGTGTGTGAGCAAACTGATGCTTGGACATAGACATGTAAATTTTATCTTGTGTTTAGTTTGCATGAGCACCTGCATGTGCAAAAAAAAAAAAAAATCCTTCATGGTGGAGAATCCAAATAAATGCAAACCAGAGGTTTTGGCAAAAGCTTCCTTGGCCAGAGCTTATTGTAGACTTGAGTGCTGACATACAGTACTGAATGTAATGTGTTTTGTGATGCAATTTCTGAATATCTGATGGGAATTTATCTACATTAGATAAATCATATATGAATCACAGAAAAGGGAAATAATAAATAAATATAACAAAAATATGGAATAATTAGTCTGAAAATGTTCCTCAAAACGACACCTGTACTCCGAATCATTCAAGTTTCTGCCTTGAAAAGCTGTTTCTGTGGTAATCTGTGTATCATTCGTTCTTTCATATTCAATTAAGAACCAAATATCAGATTATAGCTGCAAGCAGCGTTTAAAGGGGCCAAGCACCAAAGGCACAGCAAGCGCAATGCATAGCCTGAAGAACACGAAGAGGAGAAATAGAATGTACATCAATGAATAAAAGATAGGTTCAGAAGCACATCTGAGAATAACATTGAACAGCAAATGAACAGAACAGCGACGTTTATTTGCATGCCAAGAGGTGGAAATGTTGAGTGCAATACTGAGCCAAAAAGAAAGGAACTGACACTTAACACAAGATTACAGACACTTTGAAAAGCTTTGGAATCAAACCCAGGCCCGTTAGGATTGAAGTTGCTTGTTTATCACAGTGTGCCACACAGAGAACGCATATTTGTGTTGCTGCTGAAGAGAATTTCCAAGGTGAGAATGAGCACACAAAAGCATTAGTTAGAATGATAACAGGTACTGGATCATAACTTTTGACCAAATATGAATATCAAAATTCGGTTCACTTTTGTGCGGCTCGGTCCACCGATCTTCTGAGACAATTTTGGTAAGAATTGGACAAAATTTGAACGACGAGTAGTGAAAAAACTGAATACTGTACATTTCAAAATGGTGACTACTGTAATGATTGGAGTCTTAATGTAAGATATGGATTGTGATCAACATGAGGAGAGTAATCTGATGAACTAAATTCCTTTTCTCTAGGACAAAGTGTTCAACGATTCTAAGCATTTGAAATATTTTACTGGATCATAACTTTTAAACAAATATGAATATCAAAATTCTGTTAAGTCAGTTTCCCCCGTGACCCTGAAGAGGATAAGCGGTATAGAAGATGGATGGATGGATGGATGTTAAGTCAGATGTGTCAGGCTCTGTCCACTAGTCATCTGAGCCAATTTTATTAAGAATTGGACAAAATTTGAATGAGGAGTAATGAAAAAAATGAATGCTGTGCACTTTTTTGCTGAAGAGCATCTGGAGTTTCGTGCTATTTAAGGGAGCCAAACATGTAACCCTCAGAGGGGACTGCAGAAACATTGACTCCGGTTAAACCAGTCACTCTTCCTGAAACCATGTTTATTAACTGCACATAATTTATAGGGGCGTGCCATTTAGATACTGTTAGACACTTTTCAGAACGCAGAAAACGTGTGTCCTCGAGCTCCTACACCAAATACACACACACACACACACACACACACACACACACACACACACACACACACACACATATATATCCAATACCATATACAATAACAATTGGTAATTCTTGAGATATGGTGCAAATCAGTCCTGACGCTTTCGCATGCCATTATAGAGAGGAAATGTTGAGGGATGTTGTTACTATTTTCAGAAGTAATCAATTATAAATACTGTATTGAGGTTAGTGATTTCTCGTAGTGCTTACTTGGGGATTGCTAGCAGTGTGTACTCACTACATGCTTTGTTGCTCTTCGCAACCTCTGTTTAATGAACACAGAGAATTAGCATCATAACAGTTCATTACAAATACAAAATAGTGGAAACAATAATAATTTTTAAAAAATATTGCAATAACGCATACTATTTTAACACAAACTCTTTCCATATTTCACCTGCTATTATGACAAATACATACAAGCAATAAGTTTTACATATGGTTTTATTTATATTTTCTATATTACAACTTTTCCTAATGTGCAATTTATTCACACAATTTCTTTTCAAAATGTTCAGAGACCTCGAGAACCAACAGTCAAACAGGTCCACCGTATTTTGTTCTGATCTTCGTCTGATAGATGCTGAAAGTTGATTGAGCAATGTCAGCCATGTTTGTCAGAATATGGCACTGTAGTCATATAAATTGATGGCAGCTCAGATAAAGACACTGCATGCAGATTTTGAGATCAGTCAGACCAATGGTTCCGTGGACAGACAGAATCAAATTCAGGTATTCAGGTATAAATATTTTAGCGTCCCTCAGGAAATAACAACACTATTTGAGATTTCAGAAGATCTAACTAAGCATAACCATAAACTAAATCTACATGTTTGTGATTCATACTGTAAAACCAGCTCATTTGTTTCTCAATACAAACCCATATTTAAAATATTGCAGTATATTTGAACATATTCTACAGTAAACTGTAGTAAATTGTAGAATACTGTAGTATATTGTTACTTATACATATTGTTAATGTAATGATGTGGCCAATAGATGTCTGTATAACCCTATATATCAATATATACAGTGCTGTGCAATATCTAGTTGCTGAAAACAGTGTTTACAGACATAACTACTTACTTTTATCAGGTTTTGCATTTGGAAATATATCTAGACTTTAAAAAAGACTACTTTCGTCAAAGTTTAGATTTGTTTGTTGTTGTTTAAAATGTTTTTTTTTTTTGTCTTTAATATTTTTATTCATTTTCATATGGTTAATTTACATGTGATTCATTCACATGTGATTCATTTACATATGATACATTTACATGTGATTCATTACGTATGATTAATTTTCATGAGATTCATATTCATGAGATTCATATTCAAGTGATTCATTTACGTATGATTCATTTACATGTGATTCATTTTCATGAGATTCATTTACGTATGATTCATTTACATGTGATTCATTTTCTAATTTGCTTCTCTTTAAATCCAGTTTTATACTGTGATATTACAGTTATATATATATTATATAAGGTCTTTTAAAATGTTTATCTAAAGTATCAGTTTTTGCATTATGATTGCACTCAAACCTGAACACATAGAAATAATTTTGTTTCCCATAATCTTATTCAAACATCAAAATTCAATAAAAACTGTAACAAAGATCAACATGATTGATTGATGATAGCTTGATTCATGTGATCTGAAACTCTTAGTTGAGTCTTCTGGCTCAACTAACTGTCTCAAACTCAGCATTTGATTTCACCCTGTGTGTGTGTGTGTGTGTGTGTGTGTGTGTGTGTGTGTGTGTGTGTGTGTGTGTGTGTGTGTGTGTGTGTGTGTGTGTGTGTGTGTGTGTGTGAGGGAGAGAGAGAAGAGTTGGTGCGTCTATTTTGCCCTCTTGATGTTTTAAAGTTTAACCCCTTCATTGCTGTGTGCTTTGTTCCTGCATTGTGTCTGAATTACACATTTTATTTCACGTTTGGCTCCCTTAAATAGTCCGAAACTCTCCATGGAAGATAGATATATTACCATATACACCGCCCTCCACTAATATTGCCACCCTTGGTAAATATGAGCAAAGAAGGCTGTCAGAAATGGTCTTTAACCTTGTTTACCCGTTTGATCATTTGTTAAAAAACAATTCACAAAAATAATTTATATTTGTGTGTGTGTGTTTGTGTGTGTGTGTGTGTGTGTGTGTGTGTGTGTGCATGTGTGTGTGTGTGTGCGTAATGATTCAGCAGTTCATGAAGCATAAAAACGAATCAACAGATTCCCGGACCCAGATTATATCTGCATCCTATATCCTTAACAGTTCTCAAACAATTGACAGATTACATTAGTTAATCAAAAAAAAACAAAGCAAAGGCATTGCCCAGGTGAAGGTGAATGAATAAGGTGTTTAAATATTTAAGCAGTGACACTGTATGACTGTATAAGTCATGTACTTTGTAAAAATATCATTTGTGTCTTTCAGGTTGTTGTGCTTTGTTTGTCACGTAGCTAATGCACATAAGGGAAGTTAGGACAGATTCAAATGCAGATAAGAGCTGTGTTAGAATAGAGACAGGCAAACAAATACAAAATGTGAGAGAACAGCGTGGTCAGAAACAGGCAACAGGTCAGGCGATCGGCAAACAGGCATAAACAAGGCTAAACATTAATTGAGAAACGAGGATAAGAACAGGATCGACACGACGCGACATGACACGATGAACAATGGCTTGACATGATGGGAACACTCAATACTCAAGACACACGAGTGGTTTAAATAACAAACATAATCAGGCGTGAAACACAAAATAGCTGATGATGATGTACATACAACAATGATGTACATACGGCAAACAATCACTGACAATACAAGTCCATAGAAGGGACATAAACCATAACAAAATACACATGTTGGAAGTAAATAAAGTCAATGTCACTGACAAACCCAGAAGCGCACGCTCAAGCTTTGAGCTCGCGCTTCAGGTTTCAGAGCGCGCTGTGTGCTCCGGCGCTCTGCATGAGGGGAAATCGTGACATTGTTTAAATGATCAAACCTAAAACATTACTTGATCGAACACTGATAGAATCTCAGTTTCAGAGATCAGATAAAGGAGCTTTTGCATATGTACACAGTATTTCAACACAAGATGAGTCAAAAACCCCTTTATTAACAGGCGTGTTGCATGAGGAGAGAAATCTAGTTTTCATAGTACACGTTGCCACAATTAACATGAAACGCAGTAGACAACTATAAAAACAGTCAGACAATAAACTATATACAAACGACTATACAGAACCCTATACTATAGACTATACAGAACCGTATACAATTGACTATACTGAACCCTATACAATAGACTATACAGAACCCTATACAATCGACCATACAGAACCCTATACAATCGACTATACAGAACCCGTTACAATAGACTATACAGAACCCCTTACCATAGACTATACTGAACCCTATACAATAGACTACACAGAACCCGTTACAATAGACCATACAGAACCCTATACAATAGACTATACAACCAGTAAGTACAGCACAGTAGAATCTAGATCAGGGGTGGGCAGTCTTATCCGGAAAGTGCCGGTGTGGGTGCAGATTTTCATTCCAACCAAGCAGAAGCCACACCTGAATCTATTGGAAGCCAAGATCAACTGATTAAACAGGTGGAATCAGGTGTGCCTCGTGCTTGGTTGGAATGAAAACCTGCACCTACACCAGCCTTTTCCGGATAAGATTGCCCACTCCTGGTCTAGATGGTAGTTAGTGAAGAACTGTGTGTTTATGTTGAGTTTCCATGACATTTTAGGGCCATATAACATCAGGTCCAACGGCTTAATGCCTATTGGCACGCAGAGGGTAGGGCCAGAATTTGGCACCAACAGCATGAATCTATGAACCCAGCCTACCTTGTGTTAACAGTCCAGACTGGTGGAGGTGGTGTAATGGTGTGGGGAATGTTTTCATGGCACACTTTGGGCCTGGTAATAACAATCAATCATTGCTTGAATGCCACAGCCTATTTGAGTATTGTTGCTGACCATGTGCATCACTTCGTGGCCATAATTTAATTTAATCTTCTAATGGCTAGTTCCAGCATGATAATGCACCATTTCACAATGCAAAAGTCGTCTCAAACTAGTTTCATGAATATAATAATCAGTTCAGTGTTCTTCAATGGCCTTCCAAGTCACTGGACCTTAATCCAAGAGAACACCTTTGGGATGTGGTAGAATGGGAGATTCGCAACTGAAGAACTGAGGCTGTTTTGAGAGCAAAGGGAGGTCCCACCCAGTATTAATATTACACAGTCTACAGCAATGTTGCTATTTTTCCAGAAGAAGGCAGGTATTTTATCACTCAGTATTTCCACCAGAGACTATTATGAAGTAGATGGTGTTAGTAGAGCAGAGCCAGGACCAGGTCGCAGTGTGGTCAGCCACTGTAGCGCTTACCTTTCAGTGTTCACCTGATGCTTGTGCATCTGTGGGTCCACCTAAAGACACCTTCGTCAATCTTATCTGGACAGGGCTGGTGTGAATGCAGGTTTTCATTCCAACCACAAACAAGCCACATATTGATGGTATATTGAAGGCAAAGATCAACTCATTGAACATTTGTAGACTCAGGTGTGACTCCTGCTTGACTGGAATGAAAACCTGGACCCATACCAGTCCTTTCTGCATAAGATTGGACACCTCTGACCTAGAATGAGTGTATCCTTCAGAATGCATTCCTTTCAAAGGTACACTGACTATTTTTTATGCAGCTATGTATTAGAACATAAAATAATTCATACATGGTCGCTAGGGGTTATGTTTTGCTTAATAGTTAGCTAGTTATTGATCTTTTATTTCACTACCCATTGCAGGTCTGTACATATTACAGGTGTGTTATATGGTGTTGGCTCGAATTTAGCCTATTACCCAAAAACATTTAAAATTCAACTTAGAAGCCAATACTCACATCTACCTCTGAGACCAGTTGGAGATAGAAAAAATACACCAGCCGTGAGTGAGAAGAAGCAAGGGTCCAGCTTTATTGTTCCATTCCACCACACGAGATCCACACCGATGAGAATTCTCAGAAGTGATCCCCATATCCTGAGCTTAAGCTCCAGTATTTATACTGTATTTACACACTAGATAACCCATAGGTTTCCAGAAAAGGCCTATTTCACTTACCCATAGAACTGAAACCAGGGGTTTTAATTTACACATAAAATCAGAACCCAGGCATTTCCAACAACCCAGGAAACAAAAACCCAGAGTTTCTAGTTACCTAGGTTGTCAAAAACCAGGATTCTCATTTACCTAGGTTCTCAAAAACCAGGATTCTCATTTACCTAGGTCCTCAAAAACCAGGATTCTCAATTCCCTAGGTTAAAAAAATGACGTAAGCAAGACGACTAAACAACCGGGCGGGACCTTGGTCTTATCGTTATCTCGAGGGGGGGGCAGCCACCCTTATAACTGGCTTTCTTCATGGTTCTCTAAAAATTAAGGCTTTCCTTGCGAGACGAGAATCTTCACCATCTGAATCATGAGTAAGTTATATTTTCCTTTTTTTTTTCCTGTATTTCTCGTTTATAATTTATTTTCATATTTGCACTATATTTCTTAGTTTATATATATTTATACTACTTGAAAAGCGGTTTACTGCACTTCCAACTTCTTAATATCATTACAGTTCTACTGTCCTGCATATCCTACTATTCTGTTTTTTTTATAGAGTTTCTCTATTACTATAAGATATTATTAAAGTTATTCATGTGTGTTTATGTATGTTGTGTCTACTTGCCCGCCCTTGACTGCACGAGTGTGTGTGTGTGTTTTTAGCGCTCCTCAGCTCGTACACTTCTTTTTGACTTTTTTTGACTATTACTGCTCTTAAATTGCTCGTAATTCCAATCTGTCAATGTCCGCCTAATCCCGCTTCTACGTGTCTAGGTGCCCGTTTTTCCTTCTTCTCCCTTATGTTTATTTTATGATATTTTTTATCCACAACAATGGGAAGTTGATACCGTCACAGGTGGTCATTTTACCAAGAGTGAAGCTAATGCTACTGCGGAATGAAAGGCACCATGGATGGACAGAATCCTTAGTTCTCACTGATGATTATCTCACTGATAACCATGTCCCAAGGACATGGTTAATCTAACAAAACTGACATAATATCATTTTATTTTTGTATGATTTTACTCTAGTGTTATTGGGTGTGTTTGAGAAGTACGTTCCTTTAGAGAAAAATGTTGAGAATGATAAAAGGAAACGGGTATAGCCAGCGAACTCAGGGACAAGTCTGAGAACTGTGAAGTGAAGGAAGAACGAATGGCCTATGGACATCTCGTACAAAGCAGCTTTACAGAAATCCAGATATAAAATTTAAATTAAAAATAATAATAATTTATCCCTAATGAGAAAGCCAGTGTCAAGGAAAAACTCCCTGAGACGACAGGAGGAAGAAACCTTAATAGGAACCAGACTCAAAAGGAAAACTATCCTCATCTAAGTGACACCAAATACTGCTATGATAAATAATTTCTGTATAATGTATACTGTATAATGTATAGTCAAGTAGTGCTACATGTGTTAACAGGAACTTGAGCATGAGCATCATTAGAGTTTTAAATTTAAGTCTATCGAAAAAAATAAAAATTAAGTAATTAGTCGGTAAATGTGCTTTTGATTGATAGTAATTGCAAAATCAGACTCGAGTCAGGGTATATGAACTAACCTTCTAACCATGCAAGAGTGCTTACAGTATATTAGATTGGCGCGTTTGATCGTTCTTATTTAAATATATCACACTGAAGATCACTGGGTCAAGCTCTTAATTGAGAATGCCATTAAAAAGGTCATTGAGTATTAGAACATTGAGGAGCCAAACAAGAGAAGCCAAACTGCAGAGAGTGTGTAATCTGTAAATACACTAGTATTGCAAAATAAATGAAGAGAGTAATATGCTGTAATGGTGGGGGTGAGGGAGAAGCTTGAGAGCTGGAATGTATGATAGAGCTAGGGAAAAATGAGAAGTGAGAGAGAAAAGGGGGATTTGGGTGGAAAAGCTGTTGAAAAGGAAACATTTTGGAGCATAGAGGCAGAAAGCAAAAGAAAGGACAGCCAAAGGGAAAGAAACTAAAGCAGGGAAATGGTGTAGCAGTGAGAAAGACTTGGGTTAGTGACACCCAAACTGGAGAGAAGTCCTCATGACCATGCAGAACACGACAAGTATGGCGGGCGGGACCAAATAATAGGAATGTCTGACAGTTGTGACCTTGTGGGGAAATTTGGCATTTAACTTTTTACTGCTTTTAAACAAAGCCTAATAGAGCCCAAATGTTTCGTTTCCTCATACTGATATAAGAGTAGTAAGTTGTCAATGGAAGGTGTGTTTTCATTTTATTATGTTGTTGTTTTTTTTATCTGATCATAAATCTGCCTACGGCACCAACAGTGTCACCAAACCAGTATTATAGTTATGGGAACATTCACTGTACAGTAGAAATTTTTAAACATGCGGATAGATCGTTCCCCAACATGTGCTTGATCTAGACATATAATCTGACTTTTTTTTTTTTTTTAAGGTACTGTAAACTCAGCTAAATATGCCACTGGCTGTTTCCATCCACGCATTTTTATGCGAATTTTGGGATATTGCATTTTTTTAAAAACGCTGGATGGAAACACCATATGTGAATAAAATCTTTAAAAAAAAAAAAAAAAAAAAAAAAGCACATAAAAAACTTATGCACTCAACTGAGGCGGATCATTTTTTGCTAATGTGTAGCTTGTCTACTAAACTGATTGTGTTTTTTTTTTTGTTTGTTTGGTTTTTTTCATGCAACTGACACACAGTTAAGGAAGAAATCATTTGAAGAATTTTGAAAACTCTAGAATTCAGGGGGTTTTTTTTGTAAGGTGTATGTTTAGGAAGAGTTCAGGTATTGTTAAGAGTTTCTGCGTTGGGTTTGTGGTTGCCGCTTATTTAACACATACTATGTTACTGATATATGATAAAATGTTCAAATGTTACAATTCCTAAATTATATGGAAATTATTCCATTATCTGGAATATAATAACGCAGGATGGTCAAGGCATGGGGGTCACAGATATCATCCATTTATAAGGGCAAAACTTTTAGGAACCCCTGAACTAGCTATTAATAAATGGCTATTACAGTTTTGTTTTGTTTTTTGTTTTTTGTTTTTTACAATCACTAGAACCCATTTCTCAATACTTAGGTCACTTATTCAAAACTCTTCACACAGTTCTCCTAACCGACTTTCAGCTTGGCACAGCAGTTAATTTCACAAGCAAAATGCAGTAAAATTATCAAAATATTTCATACGTCTTGAATCAACTCATTCTTCCACAACACTAGCAAAGGTAGTCACCCAACAAGCTCACTTTGTCACTCATAAAACAATGACCTAAACAAATACTATGAGTTGATTCGAGCACTACCAAGCTGCGACTGCTGAGTAATTGACCTTTAACCCTCAACAGCTCAATTGTGTAAAAAAAAAAAAAGAGATAAATGTAAGTCGCTCTAGATTAGAGCATCTGCCAAATCCCGCCGGGGCCCTGTGTGTGCGGAGTTTGCTTGTTCTCCTCCAGGTACTCCGGTTTCCTCCCCCTGTCCAAAGACATGCAGGGTAGGCTGATTGGCGTGTCTAAGGTGTCCGTAGTGTATGAATGGGTGTGTGAGTGTGCATGTGATTGTGCCCTGCGATGGACTGTATGGTAGACATGCACCCTGTCCAGGGTGTACCCCGCCTTGTGCCCAATGCTCCCTGGGATAGGTTCCAGGTTCCCCGCGAGTAAGCGGTAGAAGATGGATGGATGGATGGATGAAAACGTGCATATGGGCTCTGCACGTACTAGGGCCTAGCTCTGAGGATTACATGCAACTGACACACGGTTAAGGAAGAAATCATTTGAAGAATGGAATTGTTTTTTTTTTTTTGTAAGGTGTATGTTTAGGAAGAGTTCAAGTATTGTTAAGAGTTTCTGCGTTAGGTTTGTGGTTGCCACTTATTTAACACATGCAAGGCTTGGGGGTCACAGATATCGTCCATTTATATGGTCAAAAAATTTTCAGAACCCCTGATCTAGCTATTAATAAATGGCTATTAACAAATGTGTTACTAGTCAATATGACCACTATATTTTCTGTCTTTAAAAAAAGTCAATATACATATACTATATACACAGGACAGGTTGTGTAGTATATTGCACTCGTGTGTGTGTGTGTGTGTGTGTGTGTGTGTGTGTGTGTGTGTGTGTGTGTGTGTGTGTGAGACTGCTCTAACTTTTAACTTCAGCATTAGATGCTTGTCTCTCTGAGCCACAAAACAGTAAGTGCAGCAACTTCTACTGAACACACACACACACACACACACACACACACACACACACACACACACACACACACACACACACACACACACACACACACACACACACACACACACACACACACACACACACACACACATACAGTGATAGAAGCTTCAGGATTGAAAAGAGAAAATAAATTAGTAATGAGGCATATTTTATTACAGAGAAACACAAACTGTTTGTTGCTGAGTTAATTACATAGTACACTTACTGGTATTTGCTTTTCAGGGTGCATGCCAGCTGTGTATTGTTCTATCATTATTCATAGTTTATGAGATTATAATATGTATACACACCTTGAATGCTATGATCCTTTCAGGGTGTTTTCATACATGTGGTATTCCATAGTTCAGTGACAGCATTTTTTTATGCTGAGTCATTGATGTCAATACAGCAAATGCACTTGGAATACAGTTACGGATATTTGGAGCATTAAACACATACACCATGTGGCCAAAATTTATTTAGATTGAGTCCACTTGGTGTTATAATAACCAGACACTCTTCTTAGAAGGCTTTCCACTAGATTTTTGCACATAGCTGTAGGGATTTATCCATTCAGCCCTATGAGCATTAGCGAGGTCAGACAGCGATGTTGGACGAGAAGGTCTGGCTAGTAGTCAGCGTTCCACTTCATCCCAAAGGTGTTCAGTGGGGTTGAGGCCAGTGCTCTGTTCTTGAGGCCAGTCTAGTTCTTCCAACTTTGTGGCAACAGTTTGGGGAAGACCCACATATGGGTGTGTTGGTCAGGTGTCCATATACTTTTGGCCATATAGTTTACAGTCATTGCATTGCACCTTCATAGTCTATTCAGTCTATGACAGTCTATGAAAACTGAAATGGTCCCTGTGGATCTCTAGTAATTTGTTGCCCTCTGTTGGTGGCATGTTGTGTCTAATGGATACCATTAAGGACCAATAATGGTTTTAATATTTAACAACTGATGGTTTGTAATAGTATTTATAGTGGAAACCATTAGAATTTCTGTGATGGTTTATTGTGTGTGTGTGTGTGTGTGTCCCAGCAAGAATGCTATAAAACATGAATTGGATTTGATATCTCCACAAAATTCCCTCTCGTCTTTGCGTTCTTCTTCTCATTTTTCCAGCCACATCTCATCTTTTCCAGCTGTTGCTCTCTTGATAGTATTTTCCATCTCCAGAGAGCTTGACAGCATGCAAAAATAAACCATTTTGAACGACATTGTTTATGTCAGCTGAGTTTTGAGTTGTACACTAGTGTGTACAACAGGTGGGTTCATGAACTTTCCAGAGAGAAAGCTGAGACCTGAGCTCCATTTTGAGTGCACTCTGAACACCAAAAAGCAGTGAGTCCATTTGCAGAAAGTTTACTTTAACACACAAGCAGGATGGTCTGATGACACATGGTTATCATCTGACTAATCACGGTCCAATCACATTTTGCCTTCAGGACTCTAGAAAGTCACTGCTTAAAAGAAGGCTTCGTAGAAGTTTTTATTTATTTATTTATTTTTTATCTTTAAATTATATTATATTATATTATATCCACGCAGTTGCTTGGTGACATTATCTGCGCAATTACGCGTGACCACTTCCGCAGTTGTTGATGTGACTATGACGCACAGGGGCATAATAGTGCTGTGAGTGGTTCCACCGCACTTCGTGTGAAGTGATCCAGCTGTGAACTATTCACACGTTTTAATACTCTATTAACACGTGACGTCTAGTAACACATGATGTCCTACAAAGCAAGGGATCCGCCTCTCCATTGTTTTTGTACGTCGATCATATCTCAGCAGCGCTTCTCACGCGAGTCCTGCTCAAGATCAAGCTCCCAGATAATCCTCCCATATCAGTGCAGTTCTCCAACCTCACAGGACTACTTACCTCTCAACCAGGAACAGCAACAATGGGTGAGATATGTTACCAACTACTTTACATTGCAGTGTTTAAAAAAAAAATTGGTTTGGTTTGATTTGGTTTTCTCATTCAGAATGTGTTCTGCATTCTGGTGTGTATGGAGATTTAACTTTGCTAGTATGCAAAGCCTTTAAAAAAGTGTTTTGGATATTAATCACAATCAAACTCTGTGTGTGTGTGTGTGTGTGTGTGTGTGTGTGTGTGTGTGTGTGTGTGTGAGAGAGAGAGAGAGAGAGAGAGAGAGAGAGAGAGAGAGAGAGAGAGAGAGAGAGAAATGCACCAGGGTAACTCCACACCCCAGGTGTATTCCTGTAAACCTAAATAGTTTTCCACTTGCATCCAAGGAGGTTGCCTTGGACGACTCCAAAAACAACATTAATGATGGTTGATATATGATGTTATTTAACCCAGGATAAATTACACGCTGTCTAAAACGTGCGTATTATAAGCACTTGGTAATAAATAGCTGTCTTGAATAGATGTTTCTGTAAATGTTGATTAAATCCATCACAAAACTCAGGGGTTTTTTTTGTTGTTGTTTGGTTTTTTTTTTAAATGTGGCAGATTTTTTTATTTTTTTGCCATTGTGTTAGAAAACATTCATGTTCATTCATTTATTCAAAATAATTTAGGCTGTTTGTCATGTAAATATTTTTGTGTATCATCTCAACCAGGGGTTCCCAAACTTTTCCAGTGCACGGCCCCCCAAATGGCATTCACATTTGACTGAGGCCCACCTTTTGCAAGATGTCTTTAAAACACATTAAAAATACAGACTTGTGAATATATCCCCCTTTTTTAAATTAATAATTACATCTTACATCTTTACATTACATTACATTAGGAATTGATTGATTTGCTTGTGTGTGTGTGGTTGTCTGAGAATGAGAAAAAGAAAATCATGCATATATTTATTTTTCACATCAAATTTTTGAGGCCCCCTGGCGGCCCCCTCTTTGAAAACCACTGATCTAGGCTAACAATTTGATGTGAAAAATAAATGAATACATGATTTTTTTGTATGTGTATATATTGTGTGTGTGTGTGTGTGTGTATATATATATATATATATATATATATATATATATATATATATATATATATATATATATATATATATATATATTACACTTTATATAATTCCTAATGTAAAGGTGTAATATATATATATATATATTACACTTTATATAATTCCTAATGTAAAGGTGTAAGATGTAAGTAATAATAATAAAAAGGGGGGGGGGGGTGTATTCAGAAGTCTGTATTTTTAATGTGTTTTAAAGACATCTTGCAAAAGGGGGGCCTCAGTCAAATGTTAATGGGGGCCTTGCCCTGGAAAAGTTTGGGAACCCCTGATATAGGCTACACTTTGCAGTTGTAGGAATTGTATGTAGAGGATATGCAAACAAATACGAACTTGTAAATTTCTTTCTACTGTTTTTCTTTAAGGAAATTTTTTATTTTTTAAATTTTTATTTTATTTTTATGAGGACACTTTATACGTCACCTACACACAGGTCATTCAGTTTGTAAGGAATAAAATACTCCATAGGCATGTTGTTATAGGAGACTAATCATGGGGATGTTTTAGTTTTAGTAATAGTTTTCCTATTACAGCATGCATAGAAGTGTTTTATTCCTCTTAAACCACAGCAATTTACCAACACTTAATTTTTTTCACTATTATTAAAGAACGAAATGTTGTACATTTTGCTCATTTATTTGTTTAATGTTGTGGAACATCCACAAAATAGTTAGTTCTTGTTATTACTCACTTTAAAGCAGTGACAGTCATTTCTTCAGCAGACTTGCCATGATACTGAGAAACTGAAAAGTGCAGTTTCCCTGTGATGAAAACTTCATGTTACAGCTGACTGTTACTGACGTCTGAAGTGCTGACGCCGGAGACTCCTTCTATAACAGCTACTTAATGGTCTCCTTACAGAAAACTTCACCTTATCACCAATTACACGATTAATCAGTTACGTACATGTATCATCCACCATACAAGTCTCTGTGTAGGTTGTTATAGAAATGATAATGTATAAGATAAAGTGCATTAACATAAACCTGTGATTTACCTTGGAACTGGAGCTTTTATTTAATCAACAGCCAGACTGGAGAAATGCACACCATCTGCAAAATTCCATATTCTTGGGTTTTGGAGAAATGGTAAATGGTCTGGACTTAAATAGCGCTTTGTTAACCTTAGCGGTTATATAAAGCACTTTACACTAGTTCTCACACACCAATGGTAGCAGAGCTGCCATGCAAGGCCCTAGCTAGGCATCGGGAGCAACTTTGGGTTCAGTGTCTTGCCCAAGGACACTTCGGCATGTGGAGTCACGTGGGCCGGGAATCGAACCACCAACCCTATGATTAGTGGACAACCCGCACTACCACCTGATCCACAGACGCCCAAAACGGTGCCACAATTTCTGCTCGGATGTGTTTGCTAGTTAAAAGGTCAGAAAACACATGATTTGGAGGCTCATGCCAAACAAATCAGCTGTCCAGGAGGCTCATGAGTGGGCTCAAGAGTTGAAGTAATGCTCATGATTCAACTGTGAGTGTCTTCATCATTCCCAGCCTTTGTAGGTGACGTTTGTTAACTATAATGCCTATAGCATTGATAAACACATAAGATCTAATCTTATTTCAAAGCACACTTGCATGCAGATGTTGGCCAGTGCAGTGCAGATTTGATTAAATGTAAACCAGGTTGTGGTCAGTGTCTAGGAAACTCATTCAGACTCCATTAGATTTTCCTCTGCAAATGAGGGCCGGTCCTTTGCTCGGTTTATCGTGGAAAAGTCTGTCCTTTTAATACAGCATTGTATTTGGAAAGCCTCCAGCCTGAGACCCATGGTGTCGCACTGTTTTTGTACATCTAAATTTCAACGAATAGGTGGGTTCCTGATGTGTAAGCTACTTCATATATTCAATAATTCAATAAATAATGCAGATACCTTTTGGATGAGTTTGAAGACAACTGGCTTAACACAGATTTTACCGTGTTCCAAAACCCTTGATTAAAACAACTTAAGGAACTAACACTAATTAATTCATGAGCTTTGTAGAGTCCTTTTCAACATGCTTCCCGGGTGTGCGGTTAAAGGAAAATAATGAATGACTGAGTGGTGTGATGTGGCCTGATGTGAAGCGGAGTTACTATACATGTACCGATGTGTTTCATTGCTCTTCTACCACAGCAAATTACGAGCAATTATTATTATTTATTAATTAAAGAATGACATTTGTATGTTTTCACGGTTGCATTTAATGTTGTGCTTAGCTATGGAGTTATAGAAAATAGATCACCACATTCTGACCAATCAGATTTGAGAATTGAGTACAGTGCTGTGGTATGAAAAATAGATAACTACACAGGATACACTATTGAGAAGAACAGGGGTAGCATTAATTGAATAAACAATTGAATTTTGTTGTTTCTCGAAAAAAAAAAATACAACTCTTCCAACGCATCTTTCTGCCTCCTTCCATATTTTTCAGTAAATGTAAAAGACAAGTATTTCAGTCAAATGCAAGGAGACAATTAAAGTAAGGCCTGTGATGTATAGCCAAAGGGTCCACAATTTTATTATTATATTAGAGGTGTAACAGTGTGGCGTATGGTATTGTTCAATATGTGGTGGTCAATTTGATACGTCTGTATATCAAACTATACAGTATAGAGGTTCACAAAAATCCACACCAACCGGTTACTGTCATTATACAGTATGAGAGCAGCCTCTAAAGGCAAAATAAAAACTATCACTGACAAATTTGTCGTGTTATTTGAAGTGTTTTTTATTTTTTCATTTTTTTAAAATTCATTTTAGTTGTCTATATTTTTATTTGTTATTTTGAGTCTTATTTTTTGGTTCAGTTTGGACATGTATAATTTATTTACTTTAATATTTATTAATAGTTAATATATATTAATATTTATATATTTCGTTTTTAAAAAAAGTGCAATACATTTTCATGGTACAGTACTGTTTATTTTTATAGTAAAGTTCAGCGTTATATTTTCATTCACTATCAATTTAAAAAACTATTTAAATCTTTTATTGGCAGGTACCGCCCGACTTAGTTATTAGTATCAAATCCAATATCGGTCGACCTCTAAGATGTTAAATAGGCTGTATGGTAAAATAGCACTTATATTGTGTGTGTGGTGTAATAAAGTTACAAAATACAACATAATCAAGCCCACACTCCCTCTTCTGAAGAAGTAGAATCAGAAGAAGAGGCTACAGGGATTTCAAAAAAAATCTCGAGCTAGCATATTAACGTATCCGCAGCAAGCCAGAACTGATAGATTCCCCCAGATCGTTAAGCCCTGGTATATGGGAGCTCTTTGGCTTCCAGGTGAGTTCCAACGTTTATCACAGACACGTCCACGTATCTGCATTGAGTGACGCAGGCGAGTGACACCCAATGGTGGAGAAAGCTGGATTCAAAAACATCTACAGAGAACAATAGCTTGCTAAGAGCAGAATGCAAAATGAAAAGCCCCATGTTCAGACACGCCCCCTTGAGTCACACCAGTGAAGGCTTGGCCTGAGAGTTAATGTTTACTCAGTCAAATGCACAGATTACATTCCATGGAACACTTCCTCATTGTTACGTTATAGTTGTTGTACTTTTATGATGTTGAATGTTTTAATCAATTAAAAATACTAACCTAAGGCTCTTTCCAGCAATGCTTATTTTTACTGTATCATATCGAGACACCACCGTATCATGTCGAATTTGAATTTTGTGTATCGTTACACCACTAACTTTGAACTAAACTCAGGGTTATAATTATTGTTTAACTAATTCATTAATAAGAACTAATTGACTGTAAATCCCTTGAATCAAAATGATTTAATCCAATAACTAAATATGATGGTAGGCATTCTGTAGTTCCCTAATGTGCCTATTATTTAAGAGTTAGAAGTTGTTCAGGGGAATCTACATTGAGATCATGGGGGTACAAAAAGTTTAAAAACCTTTGTCCTTGGGAACTTGGAAAAGTAACGAATTTACTTAGATTCTTTTAAGCAGAATTAATGTGCTGCCTTTTTTTTTCTTCTTCTTTCATGTAAAGATCCAAACACGCAGAGCCTCTGAAAACCTGATTCGTGGGTTTTTTGTTTTTTTTTTGTTTGTTTTTTTTTTAAATCTCTCTCTCTCTGTGTTCTTTGTTTCAGCAGACAAGACGGTGCTGATTGTTTATGCACATCAGAGTCCGAAGTCTTTTAACTGTGCGGCGAAGGATGCGGCCGTGAAGACTCTCACCGATCAGGGCTGTAAGGTCCTCGTGTCGGATCTCTACGCCATGAAATTCCGAGCTGTAGCAACAGCGGATGATGTCAAAGGTCAGCAAACAGTCCACTTTAATAAAGGTTCCGTAGTGTTTGTAAAATCAGGGGCTGATGCTGTTCTTAACTGTGTAATACTGTAGAAATGACAACTCTCTTGTGCTTAAATAAATACTATGATAATTACATTTCGCCAATGATACAGTTTAGATATTATGATATCATGAGGTCTGGTCATGTAAAAAAGCTATAGGAATATACTCGGTCTTCCTGTAAGGGAACATAGTGAGCATGGATGCTCCCTGGTTTTTGTGAGCGAACGTTCCAGTGCACTGAAAGGATTTTGCAATTGCCCTTAAAATGGCCGACTCCCTGATCAGTGCCCTGACTACTGAACCAGGAAGCGGATGGAGACATATCCTCAGTATTATCAGCAATGCAAACGAAGTCCGAAAAATAGGCAAGTTGTTATTTTTCAGTTGAATTCGACATTAGAATATTGGCAATTAAATATTTTGGATTCAACATGTCATAAATCTCTTTATATTCACCCGCTAACGAGATCCAATTTACATCGGCACTCCCCTCCATGTTTACGTTTTACTGTTTTAATAATGACATTTAATGAATTCAATTTTATTAGTTAAAGAATGAAACATACTTTTTGTGTGCTTAATGTTACATTTAATGTTGTGTAGATCGGCTGCTGTTTTAAATTCAACGCCTTCACTTTGCCCTCCGTGTTTTGTTTTTTTCCTCACTTAATTCTCAACGTGTAACCTGATTGGTCAAGAGATAAAAAGCGGCTGAGGGTTACATTTATACATTTTGTAAATTTACATTTACCTCATTTGTTTGATGCTTTGGTTGAAACTTACAAATGAGACAGGATGCAACACCACTTACATAGCTGTTTGTTTTCCTGGGAAAAGAAAAAACTACTTTTAGTTTTTCACCTTTGGAAGCAGCCATTTTGTGATAACTTCCCTGAAGTTTGAGAAATACCACGTGAATGCAGCCTAACACAGAACTTGTTTAATGTTATTTATAACTGATTGAATGAATTGAGGTCATTTATGTCCTAGACAGATATACATCAGAGATGAGGTACTGCAGGTGGCATCAATCTACATTTAAGTGCTCTTAGAGGAGAACTTCCACAGTTCCACAGCCTGCTTTGTATCCACTTGGTTTGTCCTGGTTGCAGGTAAACTGAAGAACCCTGAACACTTCCTGTACAACGAGGAGACCGGGCTCGCTTGTAAGGAGGGTAGACTGAGTGACGACATTAAAGAAGAGCACCGTAAAGTGGAGCAGGCTGACCTCATCATCTTCCAGGTCTCTTCATACGTCTCACCTTTTTAATTTATTTTTTTTACCTCTCCCAGTTTTGTCCTCTTCTCTGCATTCTCACGTTACTTATATTTCTAGTGTGAGAGAAACAAATGAAGCATTGTTTTTGAATTGTTATTGCAGTTTCCACTTTACTGGTTCAGCGTCCCTGCTATAATGAAAGGCTGGATAGACCGAGTGATGACTCAGGGATTCGCCTACTCTCTACAGAACCTTTACGACAACGGCATGTTCAAGGTCTGAAACGCACACACTCAAACATCAGTTCCGATGGTTTTTATTGTCTTTTTAAAAAAAAAAAAAAAAAAAAAAAAGTTTGACTTTTACAAACTAAAAATAAGGTTTTTTTTTTGTTTTAGGGACAGATTGTCCTAAATCTTGTGTCTGATCCTTTAAGAGAAATTAATAAACACAGTATAACATCTTTGGACTGAGAAAAACATGTTTCAAACATTTTTTAAAAATATATCACTAATGATTATAAGTATGTGCTTTATTTTAAAACTCAATTTCCACCAGTTTTCTCATTTTTATTTAGTTGTGATTTCTTTTGATTTTTAATTTTTGTTTTGTTTTTATCTATATTTTTTTTATTTTAAATTAGTTAGCATTTTTGTTTCTATTTTTGTATTTGTTACTTTTTTTATATACAATTAGTTTTGTTCTATATACTTGTACTTTTTTGTTCTTTTTATTTTTCATTTTGGTTTTTCTTTTTTTTACCTTTTTGTTTTAGTTTTTGCTCATAATTATTATATAATTTTTTATATATATAAATATATAATATATGATATCTCAAACCTACAGATAAATAACTAGCATTGAGGGTAATTATTTGGAGCATATTCAGCTCAAAATCACATTTAATCATGTTTATTTTATATTGTAGAATAAAAAGGCCATGTTGTCATTCACTACTGGAGGAATGGAGTCCATGTACCTGCCAGACGGCCTCAATGGAGACATCAATGTTGCACTCTGGCCTTTACAGGTGAAATATGTTTTGGTGTTGATACTAGACTAGACATAAATTCAGACTTTCTTGTAACAGAACTAAATAACGATATTTGTTTTGTGCAGAATGGAGTTCTGCGCTTCTGTGGTTTTCAGGTTCTGGCCCCGCAGATCTTCTGGAGTCCTGCACACACTCCTGCCGATGCGAGAGTGGCTTTGTTGGAGGCGTGGAAGACCAGGCTGCAAGGACTGCTGAATGAAAAACCGCTGTCCTTCGCCCCCACTGAGCTCTTTGAGCTCAACTTCCAGGCAGGGTTCAGACTCCGGGCAGATGTAAAGGAGGAGTTTGCTTCTAAACCATATGGGCTGACCACAGCACATCACTTGGGAAAACCTCTTCCTCCAAACAACCAGACCAAGGCTGAATAAGGTGCCATCTGAGCCGTCTGATTAAACAAACCCCTGAAGAAGTTCAAGTTTCAACTACAAGTTTGTAGTTGAATCGTAAATCATGAAGGATTCACACAATTAACCTGAAATGTGAAGATTTCATTTGGAAACTTATTTGATTCTGATTTAAGTTTAACCTTATATGTCTAAAGCAAATATATGGACACTGATTTCTAAAAATAATATAAAAAAAACGTAACGTTACGTCTTAACTACTGTAACGTTGAACTATGTACTGTATGTTTTACATTGGTTTAACCTGTATACATGTTCTTGTATGCATGTTCCCATGTGACCTCTCTACACCATTAATCAGTTAGGCAGTAAATCTTTGACCAAACTGAATGGTTTTTTAAATTGTAGCTTACTTTAAAAAAATAAATAAATAACTTCAAAAATACACTGTAGTCATCTTTTTTTTTTATTATTTCAGTCATTAAAGTTTGTAAAGCTTCTTCATAACAACACCTGCTTAATATATAAATAGATATAAATAAACTGATTTATATATTTATCAAATGTATTCATTTTATTGAATTAATGTATTGTGTATTTATCAAATGCTGAAAGTCATACCAGTTTAGTGAATTCATTCCACATCTAAAGTTCTGAATTAAAAAAAAAAGTTTTTATTTTTCAGAAATATTTTAAGTCTAATTGTACATTGGCTTCATTTAGTCCTATTCATATATTTTTATGGCTCTCGCGCGCCCCCTAGCGGCAAGGCTTTAGTCTTTTAGCTCTGTTTTTATATTCCCCTCCTAAAGTAGTTAGTTAAAGTGCACCTTTTATGGTTTTTCAGATATTATCTTTCATGTAGTGTGTTAGAGCTGTTTGTGAATGTAAAAACGTCTGCAAAGTTTCAAAAATCAAAGCGCACGACAAACGGAGTTATTGACTCACAAAAGAAGGAACCGATTCTGAACAGCTGAAACGTTAGTGATTCCAGACTTCCTGTACTAACCTATAGACCAATCACAACAGTCTGGGACATCTGACCAATCAGAGCAGAGTATGCTCTCTGAAAGGAGGAGTTTAGAGTGAATCATTTAGAACGAATCATTTAACAAGTCGTTTGTGACCCTGGGGGGGTTGGAGGTAATGCTGCAGTTTAAATTATGAGCACATTAAAGTGTTTCTGACCTTGGATGCATATAAATCTATTGTATGAGATCTTTAAAACAAAATTAGGCACATTTCAAAAGCATAATAGGTGCGCTTTACTTAATTCATACGTTTAAAAATGCATTTATTTTATTGAATACTTTTTAAAGTATTGCATAAACTGCATCATGAACAGCATAATACAATGGCATACTGTACCTGAAAAACAAGGAAAATTAATCAGTAATAAATTAATAATATGCCTACAATAATATGAAACTGTACTATTTTTTTTTCTCCACAAAATATAATTTACAAATATATTAAATAGCTACAAAGCTTTATTACTTTGCAATTTTAGCAGTTTGTCTAAAAATCTTTTCTGTTTTTACAGTATGATAATGGAGGATCTTTTAAAATATCCAAATTTGTGTATATACTATATTAATATTAATAAAGTTGTTAATTAAAAAAAAAAATCATTTTTAGGCACAAAATACTCCATCATCAAATAAAAATATACCAATAAACACGTTTTCTATTAGCCATTCCTTAAATCTCAAAATAATAATAATAATATCTATCTATGTATCTATCTAATAAATAAAAGAATAAATAATTCATGCAAGTAATTTCCTTCAAATCTCGCCGCCATTAGGTGTATATGGGGGCAGGGGGGGGTGCTTTACGAAGGTACGTAGAGTTACGTCTTTACGCTTTAACGCCGTGCGCGTGCCCGAGCTGCGCCAACAGCGCGTCATTTGTTCCAACGCAATCACAGCCATCCGCTAAAGCGCAGCTCGCGCTGCTGTCCGTCCCGTTATTCCTTCCTCCATACCGGAAGTTTATGCCGCCGCTGTTGATACCTATTCATGGCCAGGAACCATGAATTAACCGAGCTTTATTCATTGGCCGTATCAAGAAAACGCTGCGCGGTATGTCACATATAACACAATAACGCGTGTGTATATATTATTTTCCTGTGTTATTCTTCATATTCCGACAATGTCATGCATGGTTTAAATCCGAGATCATTTAGGAGAGATTTGATGGATTTTGCCTTAGCTATGTCTTTATTCAAGGGTCTATAATTAAAAATGGCAGGCTGTTTCTTTTGATCTAATCCAAAAGAAGTGCAAATCTACTTGTAGATATTATCCCACATGTCTGTCCCACTGTTGGGCTTTTATTTTAGTTTATGTTATTTTGAGTTTTAAATGAAATTTTACAATTATTTCAGTGCTGGATCAAATTCAATCAAATTCAGTACTCTACTCTTAATTTTCTATTCTCTAATTTCCCAATTTTCTATTTTTTGTGTGTGCTGCCATGAGTATTTAGTGACAAAGCATGCCTCTTGTACAGCAGTACTGAGAACATTTGTGTGTCTCCATCCATCATGTGTCCCTTTGAATCCATTCCATCACTTCCTGTGAGACAGACAACCTTATGATTTAAGTTATCAGCCGTAGCGCTGAACTCTAATAAAGATGATCACCCGACAAGATCGGACGTCATCCTGACATTCGTGGATGGTTACATTAACGTACAGCGCATAATTTCACATTATTTAGCTCTGCTACAGTGATGAGCAAGTTCTGTCTGAATTGAATAGTTTTGTGGAAAGCACAATAAGTTGGTGATGAAGGAGTGGCAGCTTAGTGTTCAAGGTTCTGTCCTCGTGACCAGAAGGTTGTGAGTTCAAATCCCAGGACTGTCAACATTCGACCAAATTGATTTCATGATGTATCAATCTCAACATTTCTTGGAAAATAAAAGCAAATGTATTGCATGTGATCAAGATTACAGTGTGTCAGTTTCTCCCGTGACAACTTGATTTGCGTATCTGTGAATCAGAATGAAAAACACCAGCGCTGTCTATTATTTGTCTTTAAGTTATTCATTAATGTGCAAAAGAATTGTCTGTCGAAAAATTAATTCATCTTCAATTAGTGTATTATATAGTGGGCGGGGTCACGGTGGATCCAACACATCATGTACACACATACTGTATTAAAACCTATGGGGGTAATTTAGCATACCCAAGCCATGTGGCATGTTTTGGGTAGAAACCAGGGGAACCCTGGGAGAACATGTGAAACTGTAAGCTGAACTCATGCATGTTAATTAGTCCTTAGCATTAAATCATGTTGGCACTCTTTCACATGGAGGGTAGTTGTGTACTAGAGCCCTGGTTCTAAAAATGGGGTCCAGCGACCACCAGGGGTCCATAAAGCCTAGCCAGGTGGTCCACAATTTTTTAACATGGTTACAGTACAGTGGTGAAAATAACAACCCACCATTTTCAAAGTTATTCGTTGTACTGTTGACTTATTATAGAGGGTGTCCCAAAAGTCTCCATACATAGGGAACTATATTTGCCAGCACCACATCGATTGTGCCTTTGTCAGTCTTCGACTCTGTTGTTCGTTTGGCAATAGTGTCATGTGTGATGCGTTTCCTGTTAAAGTCCATTGCAACCTTGCGGCAGCTTCCTGATCCAGCAATGAGAATGATTTCAATACGTCCTTCTTTTGTCAACAGCATTCTTAAAGGCTATGTGTGTGTGTGTGTGTGTGTGTGTGTGTGTATGTATATATATATATATATATATATATATATATATATATATATATATATATACACACACACACACACACACACACACACACACACGTACGTTGTTGAGAATCCTTTGCAGGCAGTGACTGCTTGATGTCTGGAACTCATGGACATCACCATGATGTCCGGCTGTCTTCAGTTGTTGCATGTGAAATGCATGTTCGATCGGGTTGAAATCAGGCGATTGACTTGGCCGTTGCAGAAAATTCCACGTCTTTGCTTTAAAAAACTCCTGGGTTGCTTTCGCAGTATGTTTTGGGTCATTGTCCGTCTGTAAAGTGAAGCGCCGTACAATTAACTTCACTGAATTTGGCTGAATCTGAGCAGACGATATATTCCTATACACTTCAGAATTCATCCGGTTGCTTCTATCTACTGTCACATCATCAATAAACAGTGACCCAGTGCCATTGGAAGCCATGCATGCCCATGCCATCACATTTCCTCCACCATGTTTTACAGATGACGTGGTATGCTTTGGATCATGAGCCATACCAAGCCTTCGCCATACTTTTTTCTTCCCAGCATTCTTGTAAAGGTTGATCTTAGTTTCATCTGTCCAAAGAATGCTTTTCCAGAACTGGGCTGGCCTTTTTTTTTTTTTAAGATGTTTTTTGGCAAAGTCTAATCTGGCCTTTCTATTCTTGAGGCTTATGAATGGTTTGCACCTTGTGGTGAACCCACTGTATTTGCTCTTGTGAAGTTTTCTCTTTATAGTAGACTTGGATAATGATATGCCTACCTCCTGGACAATGTTCTTCACTTGGCTGGATGTTGTGAAGGGCTTTTTCTTTACCATGGAAAGGATCCTATGATCATCCACCACTGTTGTCTTCTGTGGATATCCAGGTCTTTTTGTGTTGCAGAGCTAACCAGTGCGTTCTTTTTTCCTCAGAATGTACCAAACTGTTTATTTGGCCACTCCTAATGTTCTCTCCGATGGATTTTTATTTTTTTGCAGCCTAAGGATGGCCTGTTACACTTGCATTGAGAGCTCCTTTGAACACATGCCGTGGGTTCACACAGCAACAGCTTCCAAATGTGAATGCCACACCTGGAATCAACTCCAGACCTTTTACCTGCTTAATTGATGAAGAAATAATGAAGAAATAGCCAACACCTGTCCATGAAACAGTTTTTGAGTCAAGTGTCCAATTACTTTTGGTCCCTTGAAAAAGAAGGGGTACATATTAAACAGCTGTAATTCCTAAACCCTTACTCCAGTGTGGATGTGAATGCATTTAAATTACAGATGAGAGACTGCAGTTTAAGCCCATATTCATTATTTAACTGTAACTTGAATATGTTTTGGTAAACATATTCAAGTGTCCAAATATATATGGACCTAATTATATATATATATATATATATATATATATATATATATATATATATATATATATATATATATATATATATATATACACACACACACACACACACACACACACACAATTAATTCCAGTGCCACCTGAAATCACCATATTTTCCAAATATGATCAAAGTTCAACAAAACACATAGTATGGCTTTTATAGGCCTCTTCACTTTCTTTTTAATGGCTTGCAACAATTTTGAAAAGTAGATAAGTGTGTATCCTTTTGTGTTCAGGTGTGCAGCGTGTCCTGAGTGGGGAGTGCTTGCTGAGATGGTGCTGGATCTGAGTGAGAACTGTGTGGAGAGGGCTGATGGGGAGAACATGGAGGCCACTCGGGAAGATTTTCAACAACCAGAACCCATTATAGAGAATCCCAAACCTGTCCCGGTCCAAGCAAGAATCAGCAAAATCACCCAGAGGGACAAGCTGCACCACAACGGGCCCTGTAGCACCCCAATGGAGCAGAGGGTGCAGGGAGCGGAAGGAGGAAATAGTGGAAAAACTGAGAAATTGGACTTGCCCAAGAAGAGGGCAGAACTTCGAAGGCCACTCAGTCTGGAGATCAAACCGCAGCGTGTTAAGGTGAATAATCAGTGTGAAAGCAAAGTGGTGCAGCCTCCATGGCGTTACGGTGCACCTTCTCCCCCCACGCGAAGCCTTACAAGCCCCAGTTTGGGACCCGGAGGCTGGATGCGGCGTAGTGAAAGTACTTGTACTGTAAACTCCACGGCGCAACCTAGAGCCAGCAGAGGGCGAATGCGGCCAGCTACATCCCTGCCACACATTGCCCGGGGGCTTGTGGCTGCACCAGTGCCCACACCTTCTGCACCACGCGGGCCCTGTTTACTCGTGGCTCTGAGGCCCATAAATCTCGAACAGGAGCGTCAGACCTTTTTCCAGTCGGACTATAAGTACGAGCCCCAGTTTGAGTACACGTCACCTGAGCCTGTTAGTGTCCTGGAGAAGTATAAAGAAGGATCTGGGCTCTTTCTTTCCCAGGTATGTCAAGATAGAAATTCTACGATGGTATAGCAGTATGACAGTATTACTATGTAATGTAATGCTATGTAATTAACCGTGAAATAAAGGTGGTGTATATAATATCACAAAATTATTTCTAGTTCTATGCAGTCCATTGAAAAATGCAGCAAGATTTTTTTAAACAGGGTCAGCAAATAAAATGAAAATAATAATACTGAGCAACAACAACAACAAAAAAGAAAATATAAGGGTGTACGAGGGCACATGCCAAATTCTGTAAATGTAACCATACGTGAAAATCAGGCAAAACAGGACATTCCACATTGTTTCAATATACAAGTGAAGAGCAATCCTCTTAAAGGAGTTTTCCAACCGACTCTCAGTCTACAACATCTGTAGTATGTGTGCAGTTATGGGCAAGAATTACAACATTTTCCTTTACTGATACAAAAAGCAAAAGTCTTACCAAAGCTGTTCTTATTTACATGTTTACTTTGAGCTCTTCCCTCAGAAAAAGTATTCCCAATTTTCAAAAGAATGAATTACATAGATTTAGAATATAGATGAGCATAGATTAATGTCGACTTGGACCTAATGTGTTCTGTTGGATGTGACCTAAAGGTTCTGGAATTGAAAGCCTCATTGCTGTAATAAATAGACAATATATTATTGTACACACAATCATTTCCACGAAATAATCTAAACCGAAGGGAACCCTGGCTACAAAATGTCAATGTCAATTTACACAAATTCCCATGATCGATCGTCATTTAACTTAATGATCAATTAATCGATTAATCGTTAACCTTAAAACCACAAGATGCGTGTACTGCAGTGGCGCGACAGTTTGTGAAAATCCCACTCAAGACGCCAGCTTCCTCACCCAAATTAAAAGTTTTTCTGTTACTCTAAATAATAGGCTAGTAGGACTGTAAAATGAATGGATGCGATTACAATCATTTAATAAAATGACTTATTTAATAATCAAATATAATGACTATAATATACAATGTGCCACTAACACCCTCTCAGATGCACACTCTGGCGACAGAGTGCATGTGAGCCTATTCATATTGCGTGCGTCCATTTATTATTAATTATTATCATTATAAGTGTGTTATTTTCTCCCCAATGTGCATAGGATATTGTGCATATTACGGAAAATTCTGAGAATACTCGTGAAGGTCCATAACGTGTTACAGTGCTACACCATTTAGTTATCACTTCAGTGGTCCTGCTTGAAGTTGAGACTTACTCACATGGATAACATTTCATGATTTATATACTACGTGTTCAGAAGCTAAACTTACCGCTGACCGCTGATGACACGCTGATCCATTTCAGAATCCGTTCTTGATGGTATGTGGTAGTCCGGCTGAATTAAATCAATCAACTCATAAAAACCATGTTGCCTATCGGTGTCATCGATGGTGATGCATCACCGATAGGCAACATGAGTAAGGTTCTTTCTCAACATGCATAGTTTGTGAAATATTTAGTATAACCAATGGAATATCTGTGAAATAGATATTCCATTGAATTCCCCATTCCATTCCCTCCTGAACCTGAAGTTTTAGGTTGTAACACCACAAAAGTGTGGAAAAGTTCAAGGGGGTGAATACTTATGCAAGGCAGTATCCGTGAGAAAGGTCAGGACACATCATACTCCTTTAAACACTTTTATACTTTTACCCAGATACCTTGACATACCAGAAAGAGAAACCATTCCACCCCTGAATCCCACTCACATCTTTTCCCAGGCAGTTAATATCATGGAGTGCGTCCTGAGGAAGTTCGGCACCTACGAGAACTTTGAAGAAGTCACCGGAGGAAGTGTGTTGCCCAAGAGTCGAGTGTGGGCGATGGTGCGCAAGTACTTGCAGAAAGAGGGCTGTGTGGGTGAGGTGCGTGTTTGTGTTGTCCACGTTTCCTGTGCATACCGGCACGACTTCTTACATCCACAGCACAGTTTTAGTCATCGTGTGTGATATTTGCAGGTGGTTGTGTCTCTGTCTGATGACCTCCTATCTCAGGCTGTTATGATGGTGGAGAGCTGCAGGCCGACCTTAACCATAAACCTGTCTGGAGCACGGCAGCACTGGCTGGAAGGGATGCTAAGACATGAGATCGGTATGATAAAACTCAGGGCTTGAAATTATTTCAAAAGCTCTCACATGTAATTAAGACTTCATATTGCACCTAAATATTAAGTCCCGTATTAACTGGCCACTGTAGCTCATTTCCTTTTAAGCACTGAGCTTTTCAGCATCATATATCGAACAAACCTGATTATTTTCAACTTAATATATACGCTCTTAGTGGAAGTTTTAATCTTCCTATACTTAAAGGCAGGTGGAGCTAAAAATGTTCTTGCTGATCTGCTATAATTCTCACTCTCAGGTACACATTACTTACGCGGCGTGAATAACAGCATGCAGCCATGGGCCACTGCCGTCGGAAGGAAGCAGTTTGGACTGAAGCCAGCCAATCCTACAGAGGAGGGACTGGCCAGCATTCACAGCGTGTTGTTGCGGAAGCAGCCCTTCTTGTGGCGAGCTGCTCTCCTCTACTACACCGTGTACCATGCAGCCAACATGAGCTTCAGCCAACTGTTCAGCTATATCGCTCGCTTCGTCCAGGACCCCGCCGTACGCTGGGAGTACTGCCTCCGTGCCAAACGGGGACAGACGGACACCTCAAAACCAGGTAGAGTATCAAAGACTGCTGCTTATTTAATGTAACATACCACGGAAATGGTTCTTCCGGCTGAACGGATTCCAATGAAATGCTCCAAGTACTTTCCCGAAGGGTTTTTCTAATTGAAAAATAAAATTCAAATTATAAGTTAAAATCTGTATTAATCAGATTAAGAGGCATGTACAGTTCTATTCAAAATCCAGTGAAGCAGTAATTCAAACACCACTAATACAGACTACACTGCCACTCATCTAGCTTTTTAATACGGGGTAAAGTTGACTATTTTACAGTAACAGCACACCCTGGACTGTTTTGTTCCTCTTATACAACAGCAATTTTTAGTTATTAAAAAACTCTTCATATTTTTTTTTTTCCATTTAATGTTGTGGAATGTCCACAAACAAGTGACTTCTAGTTAGCGCTTATGTTATAGCAGCTAAAAACAGTGATTCCCTCACCAGCCTCGGTTCTTTTTCTCTCTCTTGGAGTTAATGAGACAAAAAAGGTTTTAGCTTTACCGCTGATACACTGGAGACTCCTTGTTTAAATGTTAAATAAACAGCACATCCCGTCATGGTTAACTCCTTAACAGGAGCCCATCCTTTAACAGTTATAGAAGTAAAATGATTTATAATCATACTATCCAGTGTCACCCAGATGGGGATGGGTTCCCTTTTGAGTCCTCTCAAGATTTATTCCTCTTGTTGCCTCAGGGAGTTGCCTCATTAGGGATAAATTTAAGTTTAAAATTTTATATCTGGATATTTCTGTAGGAGGGCACGGAGACTTAGTGGTTAGCACGTCTGACTTGCACCTCTGGGATTGGGGGTTCGAATCCCGCCTCCGCCCTGTGTGCACGGAGCTTGCATGTTCTCCCTGTGCTTCAGGGGTTTCCTACGAGTACTCCGGTTTCCTCCCCCAGTCCAAAGACACGTGGGCTGCGTCCGAAACCGTATACTTACCTACTATATAGTAGCCAAAATACATGTATTTCACCTGCTATATAGTAGGTAAGTATTAAGTTTCGGACGCAGCCGTGGTGTAGACAGATTGCCATTTCCAGATTGTCCGTAGTGTGTGAATGGGTGTGTGATTGTGCCCATCGAGGGGTTGGCACCCTGTCCAGGGTGCCCCCAACCTTGTGCCTGAGTTCCCTGAGATAGGCTCCAACCAGGTACGGAAAATGGATGGATGGCTATTTCTGTAAATATTTCTGCTTTGTGACAATGTCCATTGTTGAAAGTGCTTATAAATAAATTGAATTGAGAATTGAATCCTCAGACTCTGACTGGCTAAGGTAAGTCATGTTTTACATCAAGCAGTGCCGTGTACATACAATGCGAGTGTACAGTGTAGAGGGTGGTGTTGAAAGGGTGTTCACATTTTGAGCGCAAGAAGGGTGGGGTGTTGAGCAACTCCAATAAGTGGTAAGTTCTTTCGCTACGTGGTCAGATCACTGTTGTCCTCTCAAGAATTATTCACTGTATTCAAACATTTCGACACCAAATTTAAACCCATCATTTGGCTACAACTCACTGTACAGTCCATCCATTTTCTGTACCGCTTATCTTACACAGGGTTGGATGGGAAGCCTGGCGCCTATCCCAGGGGACTCGGGGCACAATCGCACAAACATTCACACACTATGTACAAATTGAAAACACCAATCAGCCTACAATGCATGTTTTTGGACTGGGCGAGGAAACCCCCGAAGCATGGGGACAACATGCAAAACTCCACACGCACAAGGAACCCCCAGCCCCAAAGGTGCTAGGCAAACGTGCTAACCTCTAAGCCACTGTACAATCCCATCTTTGAAATTTTGTCCAGCTCAATGTGATACTGATATTATAACTGGACATTTAATGTGAACATTTCTAGAAAAGTCCACATATCATTGAAACAGCTCTGTCGTGTTGTAATGTACTGCTGTTCTACAGGCTGTTTCAGTAAAGATCAAGTCTACCTGGATGGGATCCTAAGGATTTTACGCCATAGGAGAAACATCGATTTCAAGATGTTAACCTCACTGGGCAAGGTCAATTCTCTTTATCTGAATTCAGTAAATCATCTGTACGTTGACATACATATCACTAACACACACAAAATTCTCACCTGTAGGTGTCCTATGAGGATGTGGAACGGCTACGTCATCTTGCGGTCCTGCGGAGAACCAGGATTCCTCACTTCATGCAAGATCAAGAACGTTACCTGCGGCAGCTGGACCACATCATCGTGACTAACGAACTGAACGATACTGAGCTACAAGAGCTCATTCCATGAGGATGAGGGTTTGGTTATACATGAACTTTTTTTCTGCACCCAAGTTAAGTTTGGCCATTTGGTCATTCCCAGCTGCGACTCAGTACAAAAAAAGACGGATTATTTGTTTTAATGCAGCATCTGTGAAAATTCACAGTGATAAAATCAGTTTTACTCAAGTGATTTACATATCACTTAATCAGATTCATATTGTTTCCGTGCTAACTGTTTTTTTATTTTTATTTTTTCTTCATTTTCTTTAAAGTGCCACACAACTCGTACGTGAGTTTACAGTTACAGAGATCATCACCAATTTCTCTGAACCAATAATATATCAAACATTTGGATCCTCTGATATATTATATAAGTATTGTAGCCTAATTATCGGAGGTCAATGGAAGATCAAGGGTATCTTCATTACTTTTTATAATTAAGTTGCCATGTTATTTCAATGAAACGATGTACTCAAGCACTCAAGTAGCGATTCGCTGATTTCTGTACACACTTCTTTTACCTCGTGTTCTATTATAAGCACTGCATTTTAGTGTTGTTCCTGTGATGATGTTTTAGTCACTGCTAGAGCTTTTTAAACCACTGTCAGTATTTATGCAAGTATTTATTCTTTTTTTTTTTTTTTTTACCTCATGTATTCATAATGAAAACTGAATGTTTGTGATTTTAGGTAAACTCCATTAGTAATCATTAGGGATGCATTGATACGATTTGTGTATTGAAAAAATGTTTGTTTTTTTTACTTCGACTCGCCGATACTGATACCAAAATGAGTAACCTACTTAGTATTACGCAATTAGGGGCATCATGAACCATAGCTCTGTTTAAATTGGGTGCTACCATGTGCCGGTTTGTTTGATGTTTTGGTGTATAAATAGTATTTTGAACAGAGAGCGCATGGGCTGCCGACCTGAGCGTGGACATCAGTATCAGCGAACCTGGTAATTAAAAATGTTTTCAAGGTAGCTTGAATTGCGCCTATACTCTCAAGCAACGTGCAGACCTTGGTGAAGGAAGTGCGCATATCTCACATCATCATATCAGTGCTCGCAGAACTGAAGTGCTCTCACGTGCGACAGTTTTTCTGCACACTTGCTTCGCTGCTCCACGCTCGCAAATACCTTTGCGTGTGAATAATTCATGGCTTCTTGCCCTCATTTTAATGACCACGCTCGCTAATACTGCTCTGTCCGCTCAGGTCGGCCACACTCTCATTCGACATTAAGATACTATTTATGTGCCACAAGATGTTTTATCAGGTTGCTTGCATTGCAAGAGGATGCTACAGTTCCTCCTCTTGATATTTTCACAGAGCAGTTTGCTTTTCTATGATTGCCATCGTTAATCATGAACTACATCTAGGTCGCTGTCATTTTGTTGGATCTGTTCCTTAGCATGACAAACGTTCACTAGGCTTTACATCACGTTGTATCATGTAGTATTGGAGATTGGCTTTTTTTTTCTTTTTTTGAGTACCAGCATGGTATTGACCAATACTTGATTTATCATCAGTATCGATGCATCCCTAGTTATCATACGTCTTAGTATTTCCAAGGAGGTATCAATGATCACTAGAACGCATCAAATGACATTGAATGACCACATGCATTAAAAAAGTGCAATTGACTCGACTAGTATTTTATATCAAGACAGGAAACTGGCATTAATTATGGTTAAATATGGAAAATACAGTCAGGCTGTATTTGTCAAATGTGGCGTGTGCACGTGTAGGATGTTACCACTGCAGCCTCTGCGTCTTAATCCTGTTCAAAAGTTGGCTACCTGCAGCTCCTTCACTGTCGTACGTTCACACAAGGCATGTGATGGACTCGGGATGAGATGCAACAAAGTGATGTGGATGTGCCTTCGATGGGTTCAGAACTCATCTGTACTGGTCATCTGTTTGTAAAAAGCTTGAAATCACATGTTCAGACTCTGTAGTACTCATCATCTTCTGTATTGCATGAATATTGCACATTTCATGATCTTTAAATAATCTGCGATTTTTCAGATTATTTATTAAAACGCTACACTGAACTCGTGGCTCTTTCTGTTTTATGGGAAAGATGGAATATATTAAAAAACAACAAATCTTCAGGCTTACTGCATTTTATAGTTGAGTGCAAAAGTTTGCATCACTTATGGCTTCTGTGAATTGCAGGTGGGGGGGGACCTACTTTAGATTTCCAAAACTTTGCGTGTGCATCCCGCAACAACATAACTATCCAAAACATAAGGCTAAATCCACATTAAAATATGCTGAAACAATTGCATGCTTAATTTTCATTAAAGTCTCCATACCTAAATTTGTTTATATGACGTGATTTGAATTTGTTTATCCATTACCTGATTGATATAAAAGCGATTTACAAAGGGATTTTTACATCTGTGCAGCCTCAAAGTAATACACCAGGGAAACAGGACATGACCCAGTGGACTGAGAACAAATGGAAAATATTTATTTTGTCTGTATTTATTTAAATGACATATTTTCTAAGAGAAAATTCCATTATTAAACAAAAAAAAAAAGATTATGATTAGAACAAATAAATCTTCTCCTACTTTTTAAATAATCTTGGGTCATGTATATTTTATAGGATAATTTGTATTAGTTTGTAGGATGGGTGCCAATAGTTCTAGAGGACACTGTACATTAGGAATAATGTGAGTGATTATTGCAGGACTGAAAATTAGGATATTAGTTTGGAGGGAATTATAAAGACAGCGTGATTTAGAATCATTAGAAAATAACTTACTTTTTTGCTATTAATACCCTGCATACAGTGATTTGAGATTTTTTTTTGTATATCTCATACTAAATAGTTTTAGATCTTCAAATACAACAAAACAAAGGCAACCTGAGTAAACACACAATACAGTTTTTGTTTATTTTAATTTATTGAAGCAAAAAAAAAAAGTTATGCAACAACCATCACCAATGTGAAAAACTAATTGCCCCCTGAAAATTAAAATCTGGTTGTGCCACTTTTCGCAGCAATAACTGCAACCAAATGCTTCCAACAACTGGAGATCAGTCTTTCACTTACTTCTAGTACTAGGACTCTTATGCTTTAGATCATTGTCTTGCTGCATAATCCAGTTGCACTTGAGTTTCAACTTATGGACTGAAAACCGGACATTCTCCTTTAAGATTTTCTGGTAGAAAGCAGAATTCATGTTTCCCCTCAATTATTGCAAGTTGCCCAGGCCCTGATGCAGCAAAGCATCCCCACACCATCACACTTCCACCACCATGCTTGACCGTAGGTATGATGTTCTTCTTGTGGAATTATGTGTTTGGTTTATGCCAGACGTAACGGGACCCGTCTTCCAAACAATTCCACCATCTACTCATCAGTCCACAGAACATTCTCTCAAAACGTTTTAGGCTCAATAAAGGTGTGTTTTGGCGAAATTCAGACGAGCCTTAATATTCTTCTGGGTTAGCAGTGGTTTTCACCTCGCCACTCTTCCATGGATGCCATTTTTGCCCAGTGTCTTTCTGATAGTGGAATCATGAACAGTGAACTTTATTGATGCAAGAGAGGCCTGTAGTTCCTTTGATGTTGTCTTTGGCTCTTTTATGACTTCCTGGATGAGTCGTTGCTCTTGGAGGAAGTTTGAATGGTCTGCCACTTCTGGGAAGATTCACTACCGTGCCGAGTTTTTCCATTTGGAGACAACGGCTCTCGCTGTGGTTCTTTGGAGGCTCTGTAATCCTTCCCAGACTCATGCATTTCAATCACCTTTCAATCTTCCTCATCATTTCTGGAATTTCTTTCAACTTTGGCATAGTGTGTTACTGATTAAGACCTTTTAACCACCTTCATGTTGTTGGAAAAGTTCTATTTAAAGTATTGTAATCAGGCCTAGTTGTGTCTAGTCCAGCTGAACCCAATTATGAATGCAGTTTCATAAATTCTGGGAATTAGTAACTACGGGGGCAAATACATTTTCACACAGGCCCAGTTGGTATTGGATAACGTTTTTTGCTTCAATTAATAACCATCATTTAAAAACTGTATTTTGTGTTTACTCAGGTTGTTTTATCTTTGATTTCATTTTAATTTCTGTAACAATTTAGTATGAGATATACGCAAAAACAGAAGAAACAGCAAATACTTTTTCACAGCACTGTATAATATAAAATTTGTCTCAAATGAAAAACCATCATTGAAGCCTAACACACTGTACAGTTGCTGGTAATCAAATTCATCTTAATTTTGTCCAATGGGGTGCAAACCTTTAGCACTTGACAGTAGTTATACAGTTCTACATTACGAAGAGGAATTCCTTTTTTTTTTTTTACGAAGAGAAAATTGAAATGCAGTGAAAAATGAAGAAAACCATTATACTTCGCTTACCTTACTAAAAATTGCGTGCAAATTGGTATTTAAAGCCAGTCATAACATGGTTTTGTCATGAGTAGCCTCAAGAAATATATATATTATATATATATATATATATATATATATATATATATATATATATATATAGTTATTGACAATTTAATTTAATAGTTAAATGCTACAACAACCCAAAAAAAAAAAAAAAAAAACAGTTTCTGCCTGACCAGACCTGTGTGAGGAACATTTGCCGTGGTGCATTTAATAAAAGGCATTTAAAACGTATAATGTACACTGAATGGCAAATAATTGTATAATTCATCAATGACAAATAGAATGACAAGAAACATTAATAGTCGGTGTAGGAATATAGAGTATGTGAAATCCATTCTGTTCTATCTATCAACTGATTTCTTTCTGCTCTTCGTTGTCGTCTAGAGGGATGCAAACTTTTGTACTCATTTGTATTAGGAGATCTGAAATGTACTTTAGACGTAAAGAGAATGTCTACAGTTGTTGAACATCTGGCTAAAATTTCTCTCAGAATCCCATCACCCCACCGTTGATTACTTTTCAATAAAGGCACAATCTTAAGTGGACGTACCATGTTTAGATCAATTGGGCTTAATTTAGATCTCTGGCCTACATCAGCTGCATGACTAGACTTAAATTAGGTCCCATAAGCGATCCAGTCTCTCAATAGTAGCACAGCTGTCGTTATTCACCCCACGTTAAAAATACACACCCACGTGTCAGACTGGTTAAAAAGTATCTCTTATTTAATAGAACATATTTTCAACAGATCGCAGAAAAGCCTCCATACCCAATAATAATAATAATAATAATAATAATAATAATAATAATCATACTATAATTTAGAATTTGCACTTATTTCAGCAGGGCAAATCAACTGACCATGACAATCTTTCCAGCATATAATGCAACCTGGATCCTGAGCCCACAGCAGTTATGTAGAGCCTGAGAGTCACAGGGAAAGAGCAGGCATTCTTTCCCAACCACAATATATAATCACTTATAATTCTGTATTTTTTTTTGTTTGTTTTTGCTTTTTTATATATATATATATAGAGAGAGAGAGAGATGTTTAACTTAAAACAGGAAAGAAGGGGACATACAGAATACCACTTTTTTGGTATCTAAGTAACTGTGGCAAGCAGCACTAATACAAAGTGAATAAAGGAGAGGGAGTCGGCCGGCCCGGTGTGTTTCGGTTTTCTGTACATGTCTTGTGATACTAAATTACTTCTTGCTTCATTAGAGTGAAGCTTTACACCTGAAACGCAGGGTCTCTGCCAAACACTGAGGTAAAAAGGTTTTCCTGGAGAAGAAGAAGAAGAAGAAAAAAAACACAACAACAAACAAAAATACTATTACAAAATCCTACAGAGATTGATTTATTTATTTATACATGTATTCAGATTTAAACCGTTGGCTGGAAATATTCGTACCTTTTACTTTTAGCTCATCATGTTGCAGTTGAACTGCTTATTGCCAGAGTGCCATCTGAGTTTGAGAGAGACTGTCCTTTCAGCACAGGATCTGCACACAGAAATATGACACCCCTCTGAGACACGGACTTGCAAAGAAAGAACACCATTTAGTAAGGTGTGAGGGAAAAGACACACATTGGTGTGAATGCGCTGATGCTTAAAAATAAAGAAAGAATAAAAAGCTCGTAGTTAAGCAGAAAATAGCAAAGCGCAGTCTCGGACTCACAGAAGTAGGGGTGCTCCATGGCCTCCTGGGCAGTCAGTCTCTGTTGATGGTCATAACGCAGCAGCTTATCCAGCAAATCCAGAGCTTCGGGACTCACCAAGTGCTGATTCTCCGGCTGAACAAAGTGCTCCCAGCGCTTTCTTGTTTGCCTGGAGGGTTGTTCAAATGAAAAATGAGCGCTGTATCAGTAACAATATGCAGTGCACGTCCAGAAACGGTGTTGTTATCCTTGGGGAGATTTTATGGAAATTAAAGACACTTCCCGGTAGGGCTGCGTCAAAAGCTATTTTTTCAGACCAAGTACGAGTACATGCTATTGGTGCTCATTGATACTGATAGCAAAGTGAGTAACCTCTCTCTCCCATTCATATATATATATATATGAGCTCCATTTGACCATGAGAAGGCCACATGTGTATTCATGCACTTAAGTTTGTTCTTTATAACATGTTTTAGCTAGCTACATTAGTTTCCTTGGATCGAGTAGGGTTAAAATGGAAAGCAGGTATTACTTCACTTCCAAAAAGGGCTTCTCTATAGCCATTAGTAAAGTATGTGTTTTTTGTGTTTATTGCGTTGAAATTAGTCATTGTCGACAGAGGATCATGGCTAACCGTCAAGAACAATATACTGGCGTAAGAGCTGCTAATTTTCACTCAAATAGCATGGCCTGTAGACATTTTTTTTTCTCACCCAGCCAGTGTTTGCAGCAGCTCGCAAGAAACTCTTTGAGCTGATTTTTATATTTCATAAGATTTAGGTTACTTCTATTGTAGGAAGATGCTACAGATCCTCCTCTTGTTATTTTAACAGAGCAGTTTACAGTCTGCTCTGATTGCCATCATTATTCTTGGAATACGGTCATTAGCATGAGAATGTACAAATAACCATGGTATTAAATGAATCCCTGATTACCAATATAGGTATCGGTGCAAATCTACCTTCCATATAGAGTTACACAAGGTACATTTTCAATACAACATGGTAAATTATTTGGTTGTACAATTTTCATTACCACTAGATGCTGCATTAAAAAAAAAAGGAAAAGACTGTGATGATGGAGAAAATCTCTAATTATGCAAACCAATCACTACACAGGAAAAGATGTGTGTTATATCCCTATATTTAAAAACAGTTAAATAGTTAAATAATTAAGGAACTTTATCTTATTGCAATGTACGGTCTGATTAGTCTTGGCCAATTTAAATCCAGCAAACATTGAGTTTCTACTCAATACTGAAACTATTACTCAATAGTGAAATTTTATGGATGTTATACACCTTCTACATAGAGCTGCACTACAACGCTTACCTGACTGAACATTGGGATAAGACCGCCACGATGGGAAATTTTGTAATTAAGTCACACTTGTGTGACTCATGATATTATATTTATTTATTTGCAAGCGTCTCATTTTTCCCCGCTCTCTCTCTCTCTCTCTCTCTCTCTCTCTCTCTCTCTCTCTCTCTCTCTATATATATATATATATATATATATATATATATATATATATATATATATATATATATATATATAAATTTGAATTCATAACATGAAGGAAATCGTAATTCAGCATTAACAATCTGAATTTGTTCAAATACTTTGTGCATTTTCCCCCTTTGTTTATTTTTGACCAAATGTATACTTTTTTTTTTGTATTGTGAAATTATCTACTATTAGTGTTAAGGTCAAAATTCTGGTATTATGACACCACCACTTCCATACAAATTACAAATTAACCTACACATTAAAGAATTGGACTTGCACTCACTGTCCGAGCAGGTCTTTGAAACGTGTGTCCAGTTCAATGTGATACTTATTAAGATAGCTGTAAAGTTCTTCGGTCCCGAGGACCTTAGCAATACGAACAAGCTGTGGAGGAAAAAAAAAAAAAAAAAACATTTTGGTCTTTAATGATAATGCCTTATTTTTCATTGAAAGCATAGTTAAATTCTATGATGTGTAAACATTGCCTTATACCTGGTCATAATTGTCCTGGCCATGGAAAAAGGGCTCTTTCTGAAAAATCATACTGGCGAGCATGCAGCCCAGGCTCCACATGTCTAAACTGTAATCATACATCTGCAAAGCAGGAAATAACCAAGTGTGTTTAGGATATTAGGGAAATACAACAAAATAAATTCTGCAATGTCTATAGACGCTATACCTGATAATCAACCAGCAGCTCTGGCCCCTTGTAGGATCTCGATGCCACCCGGACATTATATTCTTGTGCAGGATGATAGAACTCGGCAAGACCCCAGTCTATCAGGCGCAACTGAAACGCATACATGGAGACATATGGCAATATTTAAAGCTACAGTGTGTAGGAGTTATCTTCTAAAAATGAAACTAAAAAACAAAACAAAAAAAAACACGATTCTTGGGCCAGGGGATGATAAAATACTCTGACGTATAATCTGGTGTTCCTGAGCTGCTGTGAATCACCCTGACAAGTCTGTAATAGACAAAGCTGAGTCAGGCTCAAACACATCTAATATCCTCACTCCACACCTTTAGGCATGAAAGAAGTCAGACTGCACGGTGACGGAAAAGAGCTAGCAGCCAATCAAGGGAGACAGATAAGTGATGGGGTGAAAGAGATCGATACTATATTATAAGAGAAAAAGCATTCAGGACTGGTGGAGTGTTCGCTTTTTCTCTAGTTGAACAGGTAAGTCTGATTTGGTGGAAAGCTAGTGAACGCTACATGGCAGTCAGACAATTTATCCTGAAGTTATTTTAGTTAGAGGACTTATGATTGCTGGCTAGTAAACTAGCCATCCTGTATCCAAGTTTCTACATTCTTACTGCCAGTTAGTTTAAAGTTTGGCAATACACTGCACAAATTACCTTTCTCATTTGGTGATCTATCATCACGTTATGTGGCTTTACATCCCGATGCATGATTCCCATGCTGTGAGAGTAATCCAGAGCCTGCACATGAACCAGAAACAACATTGAGCAAGGTTCTCAATAGGGCTGGCAATAAGGCAGGCAATAAGGCAATTTAAAACGTATTAGAATACCCTTACCTTTAGAAGTTCATACAAGTAGAAACGAATATCAAAATCTGTTAATCTCTGGTAGAGATCCTATTAATAAGAATTAAACATTTAAGATCGGAAACACAAGTCTACCAAACAATAAATTCCATTATACAAACTGTCTTTATGCAGTTCTCCATTTATACAGCTCAAATATCATTTCATAAATACATTAAAGTACAAATAAAATGTTACCTTGAAATCTGTGTTATTGATGCACTCAAAGACAAGAGCTGGTGTTCTGGACTGAAATAAGAACGGATAAGATTAGTCCATCAATTATTCATCTTGATTTATCTAAACTGAGAATGGCCCACGCTCAGGCTTGGCAGACAGATGGAGGATGTTGTGACAGAAACCTACCACGGGATCCTTGACTGTGTCCACAAGGCGAATTATGTTGGTTCCTCCTCTTAAGTTTTCCAGGATTTTGATCTCGCGCTTGATCTTCTTCTTCTTGACAGGCTGCAAAAGTGATAGCATGAGAGTGAGAAAGAAGCCATGAGTGAAATCCCTTGCGGATGTTGCTGCAGACCGGAACTTCAGGAAAGTTTCGCTTTCAGCAGAGCACCCCTTGACGAGTCTTAGAAATGTACAACTGTTCAAATATTTATTCCTGAGCATTATTGAATGTGGATTTGAAGTGTTTTGCGCCACATAAACTGGAATTAAAACTGCAATTACAAGCCCAATTCCGAAAAAGTTGGGACAGTATGGAAAATGAAACAAAAACAAAAAGAGTCGTTTGAAAATTCAATTCACCCTGTACTATATTGAAAACACATTATTTGATGTTTTACTTTGTGAATTTAATTTATTTTTGAAAATATACACTCATTTCAAATCTGATGACTGCAATACACTCCAAAAAAGTTGGGACAGTTGACTGTTTACCACTGTGTAACCTTTTCTTTTACTAAAAATTATTAAGCGTTTGGGCGCTGAGTGAAGACGCCAGTTGGTTAAGTTAAGCAAGTGGAATTTTCCCCCATTCGTCCATTATGCATTTCTTCAGCTGCGTAACTTTAAAATGCGCCACACATTCTCAATCGGAGACAGGTCAGGACTGCAGCAGGCCATGCTCGCACCCGCACTCTCTGCTTACGCAACCATGCGCTTGTAATCCGGGCAGAACGTGGTTTGGCGTTGTCCTGCTCTGGATGGCAGCATATGCTGCTCCAAAATGTGCATATATAAATCTTTATGCATTAATGCTGCCCTCACCTTAAGTACAAGTCACCCATGTCATGGGCAGAGACATGCCCCCATACCATGACAGACGCTGGCTTTTGGACCTGATGCTGATACCAGCTTGGCTGGTCCTTTCCCTCTTTGGCCCGGAGAACACGACGGCTGTTTTGTCCAAAAACAAAACATTTGAAATGTTGACTCATAAAACCACAAAACACGATTCCACTGTGCTACTGTCCATCTCAGATGAGACCGAGCCTAGAGAAGTCGGCAGCGCTTCTGAACAGTGTTGATGTAACGCTTCTGCTTTGCATAGTAAAGCCTTAACTTGCATCTGTGGATGGTGTTGACTGACAAAGGTTTTCCAAAGTATTCCCGAGCCCATGTCAGGATCTCTATTACAGACTCATGACGGTTTTCATAACGGTTTTTAAGACGGTGATGTCTGAGGGATCGGAGATCATGCGCATTCAGAAGTGGTTTTCGTCCTCGACCCTTTACGCACCTAGATTTGACCGAGTTCCTTGAACCTTTTAATTATATTGTGCGCTGGAGAAGTTGACATGCCCAAAATCCTACCGATTTGTCGTTGGGGAATGTCGTTCACAAAGTGTTGGATTATTAGCTGATGCATCTGTTGGCAGCCTCGACCCATCCTTGCCCTTGAAGAACTTTTTTGGAGGCTCCTTATAGACTATGATTAGACGATTGCCTCACCTGTTTCACAACACCTTCTTATTTCAACTTGTCGCATCGCTATTAGTCCTAAACTGCCCCTGTCCCAACTATTTTGGAACATGTTGCATGCATCAAATTGAAAATAAACCTTTATCTTCAAAAAAACGATGCAGTTGATCAGGTAAAACATCAAGTACCGTGTCTTTATATGTTTGTTGATTAAATACAAGTCAAAGTAAATTCACAAATCACTCCTCTTTGGTTTTTATTAGCATTTTCCATACCGTCCCAACTTTTTCAGAATTGTATTTGTACAGCAACCTGATATTCTTTGTGCCTTACAATGATTTACATTGCTGGGCTTTAGATTAGGAGATGAACAACTTCCTGTAAGAAACATTAATGTGACCAGAAATTATTAGAGCTTTAATAACTACATAATAACCATTAATAGTAGTTGCTATTTTCTGAGGGGGCTAAGATTTTCTGTAATAACTATATAACAACAGTGATTAAACCACAGCTGTGTTAAATTCTCGATTCTGATTGGTTAGTGACTGAGAATAATGCTGGTCGCGAGTCAAAACACAAGTTCGTACTAATACACTCATTCTAACACATTAGCATTTCTATAGTAACAACTCATTCAGAGGGACTTGCTCTATGGATGATGTACATAAAAACTGTTAACCTCTCACAAACATCCCACAACGATCAGAATGTGCTGTTCCTTAATAAATGAAAAACTTACTGGCGAACCATTGTGGAATATGAGGAATAAGACACTTCAGGGTATGTTGTTATAGGTAAATAATCAACTTCAGGGTGGTTACAGTAACACCGCTTTGTGTCAGGCTGCATCTCACCACCCTGTTGTGGACTACTTTTCCAACATCAGCACCCTACCCAAGTGTTTAATTCCTTACACAGCAGTTGATAAGAGTTGATGGAAATCTCATCACATGAGTAAAGAAAATCTCAAGCTCCTTTTAATAATCACAGCTCTACGTCTCACCTTGAGTATTTTCACCACCACTCGGTCATTGCTGTTGATGTTGATGGCTTCAAACACTTCGCTATATTTGCCTCTTCCAAGCTTCCGGACCAACTGGTAATCATCTTGGTTGCTGAGAGAATGTGAGAAATGAGATACAAGAACATAAAAATAAACTGGATTTATACTTTATACAGTCAGAGGCCTCGAAGTGTGAAAGTACAGATTTATTTTACAAACTATTTTTAAAAAGATGTGGCTTTTTACTGATCGAAGCCAGATATATTTTATTTTTTTAACTTTCCGACCAACCATCCATCCACCTTCCATACCGCTTATCCTACACCAGGGGCGTCCAATCTTATCCGCAAAGGGATGGTGGGGGTGCAGGTTTTCATTCCAACCATGCAGGAGCCAGTCATGGGGAGTCTGGCAGCTATCTCTGGGGGCACCCTGGATGGTGTGCCAAGCCACTGCAGGGTACAATTGCTCACACATTCACACCACGGACAATTTGGAAATGCCAATCAGCCTATAAAGCGGATCTTTGGACTGGGGGAGGAAACCAGAGTACCTGGAGGAAACCCCCGAAGCACGAGGAGAACATGCAAACTCCGCGCACACAGGGTGGAATCGGGAATCAAATCCCCAACCCCCGGACGTGTGAGGCAAGTGCGTTAACTACTAAACCACTGTGTTCCCTTGTGGGCTTGACAGTAGTCATGTGTCGTTGTCTCCGAGAGTGATTCGTTCATTTTGTGTTGACCGCGCATGCGCTGCAACATCCCCATAGGTTCTGTACAGGAAACGGACATTAGTTCCCCTCTCGAGTATTCGGGTTCGAGTCGTTCGTTCATCACGTCACAGCCCCACTGCATTCACCCTACGAGGCGGTCACAGGATGAACGAACGACTCGAACCCGACAACTCGAGAGCCGAACTAATCATCTCCGTTTCCGGGGAACAGACGTGACAAAATAAAAAACGACTCAGATCGGGAGGTGAGACGAGGCGAGGTGAAGGAACACACCGCGTAGCCTGAAGACCCAGCTAAGAGATTAATCAATCATTTCCGTTTCTCATAACTCCGCCTTGGCTGCATTAACCCATAGTTTATTTTCCATTCCAAATGTGATCAACGTTTGCGTACGTCTTAAGACGTGTCGGGGAATTTGACATCTAACATTTTAATTATATTCTGCTATATTCAAAAGACACGATTCAAGATTAAAATGACCCGAACTTCCCATCACTACTTGACAGATCCCTAGGGATTCCCGGACCCCGCTTTGAGAACACTGTGTCATGTACATTTTCCCTTCGGCTCAGGAAGGGCTGTCAATGAGCTGATTTGCTGAATCAGGTGTATTGGGAGCAGGGAACACATTAATATTTGCAGGACGGGGGGGGGGGGGTTGGTTTAAATGACCACAGTGGGGAACCTTTATAGCAAATAAATACAACGGGAAGGTTTGTACCTCCAGCTAGGCACGTGTGCTTCATAGTCCCAGTAATCTTTGCTCTTCAGAGTGTTCACATCAGCGTACACCCGCGCTTTGCTGGTCGCCGGACCAGGCATGGCGGGCATGGGCGAGGATAGATCTGCCTTTTCCCCACCGACCACAGCACTCCCAACACGACACCGCAAAGCCGGCCTTGTCTTCTCGCACCTCTGGTAACAGCCTGGTTCACTGTAGCAATGTGCGACTGATCTCTCCGGTGAAACAGGCCCGCAATGCAGCTGGGACCATGACCTCCTGTTCAAACCCGATAAGGAGTGTCCGAATGTGCCGGAAAGCAGCCTGCACGCTTTCTGACACAGCGCCAGCTTAATAACGCTGGTTAGGAGAAATTTCACCAAGACCGCATAGCTGGCTGCGTAGATCTGCGATTTACTGGCGTGTGATTAATAGCTGGATCGCTAAGCGACACGCATATGCATGAACATCTCACCTGTCAAGCGTGCTAGTCAGCTTAGCGCACAACCTGCTACGCATGTAATTACTAGCTAGTCTTGCCTGCAAACCATTACAACCAAAGGGTTATAGCTTATATATCTCATCCAGCTATGATGCTGAATCAACTGAAAATGAATGCGACTTGTTAAGCGTTACGAACATTAATGTAACATTAACGTTAATTCTGGCTACCACTTTATTAGCTATTATTGCTAGCTAGGACGAATTAATCAATTAATTAAAACAAAAACAAACCATAAATAATGTACTACAGAGACCAGTTTGGTCGGATATTCCTTTAAATAACAGCGCGTAGATATATATTTTTAATCCACATTATTATAATCATGGTAACGGTCACAAGCTAAGCTAATGTTTGAGAATTCACTAACACACATATATGTATATACACGGATAGCTAGCTAACAAGCTAGCTCGGTTCGTCAGCGACGTCTCGCGACTCTTCGAAAGTCAGTCCAAACCGGTTATATCCAAAATGCCCAATTTTTGGACACCGGTTGCCAGCTACGCACTGAATACACGACTATTAGGACATTTTCCCAAATAATAATAAGAAGAATACAATCTTGATATTTTTCCAAATGTTCCGCCGAGGGGGTGGAGAGATCCCCTGCACTGCTTAGCTAGCTCACTCACTCACACCCCTTCTGTTTCAAACCGCAGAATCAAACACCGTATCCCAAACCACTTCCAATCGGATATATAGTGCACTGCGTAGGGCGCACAATCCCAGCTTCTTCACCATATTTAGTGCACTTGTGTAGGAAATTATGCGCCATTGGGTATTTACCCAAAGCTGCTGCTGTTTTGACTGGAGAACCGGAAGCGCTCAATAAGCTTCCAGGCGACGGTGTATTTTTATTTATTTATTTATTTATTTATTTAAAAATAAAAAAAGGCTGATTAAACGATTTAAAATCTCTGAAGGTGTGCTAAAATGTCTACACTCTTGTGGCGACACCAATTATTACATGACTGACAGAAAACTGACAGAAATATAATTGCAAACATTTATTGGTTAATGCCATGTAGCCTAAGGTCACAATACATACAAGTGCAAAGATAGGACAAATTATTACATATAGAGATATATACATATTTCGGTCGCCCCACAATCTTTAAAAACACTTAAAAATGTTAAAAGGTTAAAGTGAGCAAAAAACTAGAGAATGGTTTATAGGTACTAGACTTGAGGAGAGCAGGCTAGATCCCTAAATCTTATTAATTACCTCAGTTAGTTACCTATTCTAAATGTAACGACAAATGGACATTGTGAAGAATTTTTTTTAATAGGGTTGCTCCTGAAAAGTACAAATGACTACTTTGTTAGAGTTAGCAAACGTTTAATATATTATTTCCTATTACGCCTCTACAGGATGCTTGCCTGTCATGGCATCATCCAAATAATCATGATCAGCAGTGATTGATATGCTGATTAAGGTTGATTAAGGTGCAGTTCTCTCTAACTAGAACTAACAAACTTTGTAGCATTGCTTAATACAACCAAGGTGCTTTTGATTCCTAGACTTTTTTTTTTTTAATATTAGGATACAAACCTAATGTTTAAGGGACATCACCAACACTTTTCAGAGGCATGTATACATGGGATTAAAAAACAAAAAACAAAACATAAAACAAAATGTCTCAAAGGTAAAATAATCCTACTACATCCACTTTAAGAAAGTAATACCTGTCCTTAGAGAGGAATGATCATGGACATATAGTTTACAGTATGGTGGAGATACAGACACTAAATTGTATTATTGTACTAAAATCATTACAAAACATCAATTTCTGAATAGTACTGGAGATGATAGAGCATTGCAGTAACACCTGCTTGTGTGTGCGTGTTTTTGTGTGTGCGTGTGTGTGTGTTTTTTATATTGCTGTGACAGACGTGCTGTTACTGGGCAGCTGAAATATAAGTCCAAACTTTAAACTGTAAAAATGTATTAATGTTACTGATAAATGTATAAATAGCCATGACAACTGCAGGGATGAATTAACCACTTACACTCGTCACATACAACTGCATCACTTCAAAGTAACTAACGTGGTTCTTTTGCCTATAAGACAACATACAAATAAGCACCAGTTACAGTTTACAACATAAAATACTAACATAGCGATTTTAGATTATTCATGCATACACATACCCTATTACATAATGGGTTGGGCATTGGAGTTTATACGGTAGTTACTATACGGAGCAGTTAGCCTTAATATATATAAATATATATATATATATATATATATATATATATATATATATATATATATATATATATATATATATATATATATATATATATATATACGCACAAGTACTATGGCAGGTAAAAAGCATGAGGTTGTACATATACTGTACAAGATGGGAAAAAAGTAACACTGTCCGTCACATGCCTCAATAATAATTCCAGCCAGTGAAATCCAATTTCTCATGTTAGGAACCGCTCCTAGCAAAACAACTGAACTAAGTCTGTTAGTATTAAAACAGTGAAAATGCAATCGGTCACAAGCACTTACAACAGCACTGTATTTGAATTTCAGATTTCAAATATTTGAGAAAGAAGTGCTAAAAAAAAAAATCTAGAATAGTCGTCCTTGAATGTATATCCTATAAACTTTTAAATACGTTTTGGACATTTTACTGTATTTTGCACCTAAGCTTTTTTTAATTTTTTTTTTTTTTTTTTTTAATTTTTTTTTTTTTTAAGGCCTGGCTGGAAAATACTGGTACTGAGAGTTTGAAAACTACATCACAGGCTGTGAGTCTTGAAATGAACCTCAATAAATTATAGCACATTTAGAATACCTGCAAGTTTCTCATATAAGCACTATATATTCGTGGCTTCGTTAAACAAGATGGGAGGCTAAGGTTGCTGGAGCACCACTACTGTATGCACGGGGCCACTGGATAGCCCCCTCCTTCTGCAGTGTGTTGGACTGTGTGCTCCTGAAGAGCCCCTAGCTCCCCGAAGCACTCCCCACACCACACGCACTTAAACTGAGCTTCCCGTGAATGAACAATGCCATGTTTGGCCAGGTGCTCTCGCTGCTTGAATCCCTTGTCACAGGTTGGGCACTTGAAAGGTTTCTCCCCCGTATGGACGCGGCGATGTCTCTGGAGCTCCGAGGAGTATTTAAAGCGCCTCTCGCAGTCCGAGCACTTCATTGGTTTCTCCCGGGCAGGATCACAGTGATGCTGGACGAAATCAGACGACGACTGAAAGCGCCGACCACACAAGGAGCATTTGAGCGGCTTCTCGGTGCAATGGGAGTTCTGGTGTCGCTGAAGGGTGGACGACTTTTTGTAGCCCTTGCCACACACGTCGCACTTGTACGGTTTCTCGGGTGCGTTGGCGCCTGAGCCGGATTCTCCACACTTGTGCCTTAGCAGCTCCCCAGACTGTCTGAAGCCCCTCTGGCAAGCGGCGCACTTGAACAGGTTCTCAATTCCATGGACATGCTGGTGGTACAGAAGGTGGGACGGTTGGAGGAAGCCCTTGTCACACTGGTTGCACTTGAAAGGACGTTCGGCAGGGTTTTTGTGAGTGCGGCGATGGCGCACAAGGGCGTACTGCTGCTTGAAACTCATCTGGCACTCTTCACATTGGAATGGTCTTTCTTCGGAGTGGGTGCGCTCGTGTTGCCGGAGGTCCGACGGCCGTTTGAAGGTCTTCCCGCACGTCGTGCAACGGAAGGGTCGTTCGCCTGCGGGTTGGCACTGGTGGTGCAGCAGCTCAGACGACTCCTTGAAGTGCAGTTCACACAAGTTACACTTGAACAGGTGCTCGCCGGAGTGGGCGTACATGTGGCGCACGAGGTGCTGCCGGTGCTTGAAGGTCTTATCACAGACTGCGCATTTGTAAGGCCGGTCAGCACTATGGGTACGCTGGTGGTGCGCCAGGTGAGACGCCTGGCTGAAGCTCTTCTCACAGGTGTTGCATTTGTAAGGCTTCTCGCCCGTGTGCACTCGCTCATGCCGAGAGAGCTCAGATAGGTGTCGGAAAGCCTTCGAGCACACCGAACACTTGTAGGGCCTGTCGGAGTTTTGAAAATCAGTGGACGAAGAGGAGCCCATTGCTGCTCCACTGCTGGAGGTCTCGCCTGTTGACGGCTGCTGAGGGTTTGAGGAGGAGGAATCTGGCCTGTAGGTTTTCTCACAAATGGAGCATTTCATAGGGTTGTTTCCATTCGAATGCTCGTTGTGATGTTGCGCCAAAGAAGTGAGAAGGGAGAATCCCATTTTGCACACGCCACAGACAAATGGCTTCTGCTCTACCTGGACACACTGATGCTCCAGCAAATCAGTGGCCTGACTGAAGATCTTCATGCACTGGGTGCACTGAAAAGAGCGGTCCTGGCTCACCATGCACTGGTGCTCATGCGGGTTCGCCAGGTGAGATATATCATGGCCGCACGCTCCACATTTGTGCCCGCCCTCGCTCCCAACTTGCAAGGACGGCTGTTGAGCAGGCACGGGGTGCTGCTGGCTGTGCTGACCGTGCTGCGATTGCTGTAAAGCAGGGTCTGCCGGAAGGACGATCCCATACACGGCGCTACCGAGAGGATTTTCGGCCCCTTGAAGAAGAGGATGAGCAACAGGAGGAGGGGCGACTGCATGCTGCTGCTGCCATGCCTCGGTCATCCTTCCGCTGTACATGTATGACTTCAGCTCTCACAGGACCTCGGTTAATTTCAAAATGTCCCAATACGTCGGGTCGTTGACGAACGCGAGGACCGATAACGAGTCTTGTTACATTATATGCACACAAAAAAAAAAACCTTCACCAAGCAGTGTACCTGCAAGACAGAGACAACATCAGCTTACTTGAAAGTGCTTTAAGGAGGCATTTCGAGATAAAGTCCCTTTATCTAACAGTTCTCCAGCAGATGCCAAGATTTACATTTGTATTTAAAAAAAAAATTAAAACATCAATCACACCATCCTGAATCTGCTTTTTTTTTTCCTTTCCAAAATGCACGTCCAAAAAAAAAAAACATCCCAAATCAAATAAACACTATAAATTTCAGTCAAAGCAGGGTCAAACGTTGCCCTGAATGGCATATCATTTTAAGATAGCCTGGCTATAATGCAAGAAGAAACCGAAATGTGTTTCACATCTACATCTCCTGCACAAAAGGAAAAGCCATGCAAGCAACAGTCACATGTACAGTTCATATTGCATTCCATGTATAGAAGCGTTTTAGGATATTTTTTATATATATATATTTATATATATATAGCAACTTTAGCTAGCTCCTGATAGCATTAGACACCAGGAGCAGCAGAAGCAGCTCGTTTTTATAAACCAACTTGGCTAATGTCCTTGCTCTAACCGTCTGGCACGGCTAACAAACAGAACAGTAAACAGTGCATGCATGCATGCATGCATTAATGCATGCACACACACACCAAAAAAAGAAAAAAGAAAAAAAAAGCACGAAATCAGGAATGCGTGAAGCGGAGGAGAAGGAAAAAAAAAAAGCAGAGAGGAAACTCGAAGCTCGAAGGAAGGGAGGGAGGGGGAAAAAACCACTCTGCACAATGGCATCCAAGCAGCATAATGCTCAGACCCATCCCTAGCTCAGTGCACTTCAGTACGGTGGCTACACCGCGGCTGCTACTCGGCTAAGGGGAAAACCGACACCAGGCATGCTGCCGTATATACACGTCGTTGTCCTCGCGCACCGATTCGATACCTTGTTTATTTTCCGGCTGGATCCAGAATGCACGAGGGAATAAAACAAAAGAGGTTCCGGTTCTGGAACAAAAAAAAAAAAAAACAACAAACACCCAAAACCAAAACAAACACAGTCGGACGACGCGCAGCCGGCGGGGCTCCACAAGGCCCGAATAAACGTGACGCATCGGACCTCTATGACCAGTCCCCCTCCCTCCAACCAGAACAAGGCTGACACCCAAATAATATGGGCGGATTCAAAGCAGCAAAGGGAGGGGAGGAATCTCAGCTGAACCTGCATTAATGTAATCTTTCCATATCTGATTTGGTTAGGGATAGATCAGTCATACAGAGCGTGTAGACAGATACTCCATGCTGTTTTTCTAGCAGACCCTGCTGTTTATCCAGCTCCCAAAACACAGGCCTCTTGATGGTCAAACTGGTAGTTTGTGTAACGTGTGCCGTGAGAACTGTGAATAGAAATCTGAGATGGAACGGTTTTGAATCATCTCGAACTGCTCTGTGAACTGAAATGGGATTTCTTGATTTGCCGGGGAAAAAAAGCAAAGTCTGAAAGCTGAAAATCAGAAATGCAAAAACGAAGTATGCGTATCACCTTCTTTGATCGAAACCGATAAAGCGTTCTGCAGCAGTTTGATTTTTGCTTATCTCGGCACACTAAAATACGACAATATATATATCTATCCAGAGGGCTATATCTATATATCTATATATCTATTCGATTCGCGCTTCTGCGCTGTATTTGTATGAATTTGTATGTTCTCCCTATGCTTCAGGGGTTTCCTCCAGGGTTTACCTCCTCCAGTCCAATCACATGTGCTGTAGGTTGATCGGCATCTCTGTATTGTCTGTAGTGTGTAAACGGGTGTGGGATTGTGCCCTGTGATGGGTTGGCACCCCATCCAGGGTGTCCCCCGCTCTGTGATCTGA